>NC_059379.1:30263212-30566545 GCF_019703515.2 Myxocyprinus asiaticus | reverse complement strand
GGCAGCATAAAAGTAATTCATACGACTGCAGTATTTTAATCCATATTTTCAGATGTGATATGATAGGTGTGGGTGAGAAATAAATCAATATTTAAGTCCTTTTTTGCTTGAAATTCTTCTCCCTGCCCAGTAGGGGGCGGTATGCATGAAGAATGTGAATGACCAAAAACACAAGAAGAACATGAAAGTGATCTGTTTCTCACTCACACCTATCAAATGACTTCTGAAGATATTGATTTAACCATTGGAGTATGGATTACTTTTATGCTGATTTATGTGATTTTTGGAGCTTCAAAATTTTTAAATTCTTCTATAAATCTTCATTTGTGTTCAGCAGAAGAAAGAAAGTCATACACATCTGGGATGGCAAAATGATAAGTAAATTTTCATTTTTGGGTGAACTATTCCTTTAAGTTTGTATGACTTCCCATAGCACAAGATTAGAGTAGTAAAGTAAATAGTAGTAAATCTAAAGTAGATTTCAAGAAAGTAGAAATTCAGTTTCAAAAAGCTCCAGATGCATAGATAAAAATATCTAATGTATCCTGTGTATACATAAAATGCAATTAATGAATCAGGTTCATTATTAATTAATTCCAACTTCGCACGTGTGGGCCATTTTTAACCCAGGAAAAACCCTGGACTCAAGAGTCCCTCAGCCCGCCTCCATCCTCATAGTCTCGACATCTGTTTTCTTGCTGTCCCTCCATTTCCTCAGCAACGGGGAGCTTGTGGCATGAATTAAAAACCAAAACCCACAAATCCTGGCAGGCCCCCAACCGCTGAAGTGCAGCGAAGACCTCACTTTTCCCTTCATCTCTTTCCACCATTGTTGGTGCTTTTATAGAACATTTTGTACTATCGCCTTCTGGCTTCATGCCTCTATGGCACGTTTTCCTAGTGCAATATGCCTTTCTTGCACATTCATTTATTGAAAAAGAGCAGTGGTTTCAAAGCATCCAAAGATAATCAAAGAGCCTCAGTTATAATGTCAACCACAGTTACGTTTACTCCAATACATTAGCCGAAGAAATTACTGGCAGCCCCCAAACATGTGCTTTACAATGGAAGCTGTGAATATAAGATGGTTTTTATTTTTGTAAAATGTCAGAGAGACTTTGGCTCACTCATTTGATCGATGTGAAAATTCAATCATGATTATTTCTAGGGCATCTACTGTCTGTGACATAATTCACTCATCTTTATGTGTATGCGCTTATGCAATTCCTTTATGTATCACTATGGAAATGGCATTATGTTAAATGTGTTACTGTTCAGAGTCCTTTCACTCCAATATTGACAGCTGCAAAAAGGGACATGACAAGACAAAGGTGTGTGAAATAGAACAAGGTTGTCATCCCATCCTGTTTAGTTAAGCCCGCACAAAAGACTGTTATGCAGCAACAGGTAGGACTTGTAATGCAGATTTATTATATAAATATTAACATGGATATTGAAATCATCGTTGAGTGATTGTTTATTATGTTAAGTACGATTTGACGTCTTACTATTGAGCTGGACTACAACAGTAGCTTATGTTGTTTTTTTGTAGCACCTGAGCTGAGATTTCATCCAAAATACTGTAGGTCTGCATGTCTCAGCAGATCTTCATATTTTCAGCATATTTCCAACATGTTTATAGCTTCAGTGCAGGATAGTAGCTGCTTGTTGGAGTTCTAGTGTGGAAGGTACGTCTACTATCACGCGCAGCAAACTAAAGTCACATTCCTACGACTCACTTCAGTGTTGCCGTATATATTGAGTTCTATGAAGTGAAGCATCAGCATTTCCCCAGCACTGTGTTGCGCTTCCGTCAAGTGTTGTTACGTGCTGCTCAAAGTTCAAACAATTTCAACTTTGACAGCATTGGCGCTGGTTTTTATGAAGCATCAGTTAATGACAACTGGACTTTTCAGATGAAGTATCATTACGTGGGTGGTGCCTGTGCAAAAAGTAGAACTAGAAGTTGGCCGTGTGTTCGGAATGACATAAAACTGCAAAGCGGCGCTTGACGCTGACATTGAGCGGTGCATTGATGAACCATGTGAATGCGGCTTCACGATTGCTGAAGCAAAGTGTATAGCCACATCCTGCCGGTCTATTAATTTTGTGGAGGATGAGGGTTTAAGATATTTAATGTTCAATGCAACGATTATGCAACCTATGGGGACTAGTCTCTCCCACTTAGACTTTAGGAAACATTAATGTTACTTGATTGGTGCTGTTTCAGTTCATTTCTATCTTTATACTGTGGAAGGCTTTGTTTGGAAAATGTAAAAAAAAAAACATTGTTACATATTGTTTTCTTTTCCTTTCTAAGAAAGAACTAAATGCATTTTGACAGTATAGTATAAATAGAACTTAATTTCAGCACTTTCAAAATCTGTGATTAATCACAATTAACTCGTTATTCAATATTTTAATTGACTGACAGCAGTAATTTAATAATGTAAGAAATTATGTTCTGGGAGCATCAGATTCATTACCCATTTTTAGGGTTCTCCCCAGTCCAAAATCCTAATTTAACCCCTGATAACAACCACCCAGAACACTCAAGCAACTGATTAGCAACACTCTAATGCTGTGTTCCATTCAACTCAGAAAGTGCAATGGAATGCACCTTAAAGTCAGACTTCCAACTTGGAAACTCAATCGGACCTTAAACTCTGATTTCGCCAAGATCTTCAAGCATAAGGCAATGGAATGCCTTATCGGTTGTAGATCGGCGATATCAAGTAGGAATTTCCCACATCCGACTTTGAATGGAACGCTGCATAAAAACCACTCAGAACACCTTAGCAACCGCATAGCCAGCACTCTGGCAGCCACACAATACACACTTGCATCATGGTACCGAGTTTTGCACATGCAATGACCACTCAGATTGTCTTCAGAAAATACACAAATCAAGCCTGAAAATCATTTTCTTTGTCATTCTCCAGGTTCTCCTCATCCCCATCATGTCCCTTCAGTCTACACTCCTGATCCCAGAATGCCTCATTCCAAACTACCTCACGTTCAACAGTATATGCCCTCATATATAAACAATCCCACCCACTTCCCCTTCCCATACCCACCTCAATCAGCCTCCCCCAAACCCACCCATGCCCCTTTATCCCGTATTCACAGCAATACTTCCTTTTCCCTCTCCTCCCCTGCATCCACCCCTGGCTCCCCCAGCCCCCACAGCTCAGATGTCTCAAGCCCCATATCTGACGTCAACCTGTTATCGCCTCCTCAGACACCTGCTCAGACACCTGTTATGTGGCCACCCCACACCCAACCTTTATTTTCCCTGGCTAATGTGTTGTCTATGGCCATGAGCATGGCACATTCCTTTATCCCTGTCCCGAGCCTTGCACAAGCCATACCATCCATGGTACAGCCCATGCCAGGCTACCAACCTCAGCTGTCCCACCACATACCTACTCAACCGGGTTATCCCGCTATGTATGTGCCCCAATATACCCCATCTGTATCCGGGGAGGCGGCGTACACCCCAGGGATGGAGGAGTATTACCGAACCATGGATTCCCACTTTGGGATCCAAGACACTGTGATGTCACCACCTTCCCAAGCTACTCCTACGTCAACTTCACCCAGTAACATTCCTATATCCACCCAGCAGACAGCCTCTACTGTTTCTCAGGAGGGCATGCTGAGAAGCTCTCATCTATATGCACAAGAATTCTCCAAGGAATATTCTCTGCCTCATGGGTACAGACCTGCTTTCCCCAGGCACTCGCTGGACCAGTGGACCAACTCCGGTTCTTCATCTGGGCTGTCATCTTCTCCTCGAGCAAGCCCAGAATGCAGAGTAAGCCTTGTATACTGCATTATCACCCAAAAATGGAAATTTTCTCGCCCTCATGTTGTTCCAAACCTGTATAATTTTCTTTCTTCTGTGGAACACAAAAGGTGATTTTTTTTTAAGAATACCCTGGCCACTCTTATATATGAAAATGAATGAAGACTGTCATTCTCCAAAATGACAAAAAAGTACCATAAAGTATCATCAACGAAGTCCATATGACTTGTGCACTAAGCCATACAATACCTTTGTGTGAGGAACAGACAAAAATGTTTGTTATTCACCAAACACCTTGACATCTCCTTGGCACATACATGACAGTTCATGAGATAAGTAGTGATGTCTGATTCATGAACAATTTTTTTTCAATGAATTAATTGATCTAGTTCAAGAAATTTTAATGATTAATTCACAAATCAGTCTGATCTGGTTCTCGAGTTCAATTAAACTGCAACTCAAAAACCCAGTCGCAGTGGTTAACTGCTCACTGAAGATAAAGATTATCACTTAGTAACGACTTGAAAATCATTATGTTCCTTGTGCAGTCTCTGTTTTATGGGTCCAGAAGACTGGACCACTTTTATGATACTTTTTGTTATTTTTTTTATTTTTTATTTTTTTGCCATTTTAGACCTCATTCATTCTTTTTTTGTGGAAAAGAGTGGCCAGGATATTCTTCAAAAATTCACCTTTGTGCTCCACAGAAAAAAGAAAGTCATTCTGGTTTATGAGTGTAAGTAAATAATGACATAATTTTCATTTAGGGTACATTTTTATTTTAACATTGAGTAAATGTTTAGCTTTGCTGTGTCATGATTGTTTTCATTTCCACAGTGTTGGCAAACGTGTCATGTCACTATATGTAAATGGCCAGTGTTGAAATATTAGCTCAAAAAGTGCTCATCCTCAGCTATGAAACCCAGATGTGAAAGTTTACCTGAATTAAATGGTCTTGTGCTTTCGTCAAGGTGTTGTCATCCAGTCCTAGATCATTATCCCCCCTGGCAGCACCAGAGAGCAACAGAGGGGCTCAGTGCCAAGAAATCTCTTCAGAATCTGGTAAGAAATTTGACCCCTAAACACAAACACAAATGCTTGCACTTATGCAACACAACTACGCACTACCTGGTACACTTAGATTTTCTTCTTTGCGTAATGTGCTTTTATAATGAAGCTGGTCTAAATAAATGGTTAATACCTCTCGCTCTCATAGAGAGTTTTGTGGACATTATTATCCTGTGGAGGTCTTGCGCAACCAAAAAGTCTGGTTGTAATGTTCCTTGGGACACAGCCTTGTGCGAGCTTCCAAAACCGAAGTAACACCGGCTATGCTTGGAATGGAATATTAGCTGTCATACTAATGGATGGAACACTAAGAATATGTGAAACAGAACACATTATGCAATTATACACCATTCTAACAGTACTATGCTACACTGTTGTCACATGAGCTCATTATTTTGCATGCTGAAATCAGTAGGTGTGACATGGAGCTCTTCCTACTTTGAGGCCAACAGCTAATTCCAGTTACATTGTTCAGTCATTGAAGATCAGTGATCATGAACACATCAGCGTGCAGCGTTATTAGCGAGCTGGTGCAGATTTACCTACATCTGTACGATCTTTTGTGAAGCGACATTTTCCAAAAAAATGTCATCTGATTTTTTTTGTTTTTGTTTCATTAGTCTACAAAAGGAATCATATTTACTCAAATACTCTTAAGTGTGGCTTGTTGAGCGCATTACCGCGGCGATGTAGCACGTGTGGAGGCTTCACGCTGTTCACGCACAACTCACCACGTGCCCCAACACGAGCGAGAACCACACATTATAGCGACCACGAGGTGGTTACCCCATGTGACTCTACCCTCCCTAGCAACCGGGCCAATTTGGTTGCTTAGGATACCTGGCTGGAGTCACTCGGCACGCCCTGGATTCGAACTTGCGACTCCAGGGATGGTAGTCAGTGTCTTTACTCGCTGAGCTACCCAGGCCCCAATGTCACATTAGTTAAGGTCTTACATTTAGTCTTGAGTGTCCTTATATTTAAATGCGGTGTGGCTGTTGTCTGACTGTTCGGTGTCTGATCATTGCTTAGCTTTTTTGAACTTCTTTTTGGCTCTGAACTTCTCCGTAAGTGTGCTGGGGTCTTCATGCGGAACACAAAAGGTGTTTTCATAAAAATCCTGGGCCGTCTTTGTTAAACAATGTCAGTGGGTAGTGACTAACTTTTAATGCATAAAATGACACAAAAGTATCATACAATTGGTTCATGCGACTCGTGTGTCATGTTCCAAATCTTCTGAAGGCATAAAGTCAGTTTATGTGAGAAACAATCTAGGATTGCGTCCATTGCACGTTCATGAGCACTGTGAAAGAAGTTCATTCACATTGGCTAGCATGTTTAAGAGAAATTGTGTAGTTTAGGGCGAAAAACAAAACAAAACAAAACAAAAAAAAAACACAAGGGTGAGCAAATTATGGCACAGTTTTCATTGAGTGAACTATTCCTTTAATTTAAAGAGTGACGTCCTACTATTATCTTGTAAATAAAAAAATTAAAAAAAATGTTATTTTGCATTTTTGATCATTTTTGTTTTTCGTAAAAAGAAATGTCTTTGCTATTTTCTGGATCAAATAATGAGTCATGAAAGAGATGTTTGTGGCTGATAGTACTCATTTGTCAGCATATTGCATTGTGGGATACAGTAACCAAAGCCGTATGAGCTCTAACTCTAACCACGTTGTACTCTGCAAATATTAGCGAATTATAGTAGGCCATCTGGGTATTCTATGAATACAGAAAATTAGGATACTAAACACAGTATACTATACACTGCAGAAATTGTAAGAGTAATATAATGAAAAACATCTAGTGTCCTACAAATAGTCAAATGGGTTTAGAATAGCATGATAACATAATTTTCATTTTTGAGTGAATTATCCCTTTAAGCCTCAGGGCCGGCCCGAGATGTACTGGTTTTATGGGCATGTTTACAGCCATACCTATTGTCATCATTCTTTTAAAACTTTACGGTCTTTTTTTTATCACTTTTTCTCTTACAGAGCCCAAATCGACTGTGACTGTGGGCCGTTTTCAGGTGTCACCGAGTAAAGAGATTCCCACTACAGCCACACATACAAAAAGTGAAAATACACCCGTAAAAGCATCGACCACACCAGTCGCAACACCAGACCATATCATCAGATCACCCGATCAGCCTGTGTCCTCTTTTTTAGCTCATAAGCAAAACCCCTCAGTGGAAAACAGTCAGAAGCTCTACCTTCTCCCTTCCTGTGACACTCTGCATGATTCTTCGAGTTCTGCTGACCAGAGCATTCGAAAAGAGGACCAAAAAGCACAGATGGATGAGCAAGAACAAATTGAGGATGATAACGATGAGATCCCATTGGATAAGAAGCACAGGAGGAAGAAGGGACGCAGAGCAGATTGTGGTCCAGGTCTCATGGGGACATCAGTGGACAGTGGGTTTTCTGTGGCTTTGGACACTGAGGGGAGGCTGTGGGATGGCAACACGGGCAGCCCTCCGTATCCTACTCCTCTTCATAACCTCTGGATGAGCTACACACGGAGCTCCTCCTACCTGAGCAGCGACGTATCAGAGAGCGAAGATGATGAGATATGGGGGGAGCTACAGGAGCTGAGGGAAAAGTAAGGGACTTTTATAGTTTATCAAATTGAAAAGCTTTGCAGCATTGCATTACTATTCCTCAAACATTCTAGTTAGGGTTTGCTCCAGACCCCTATATCTGAGTCTTAAATTTCTGCAATTAAATCAGACTGAACCTCTGTATGTACAGACTCCATTCTACCTATGTTTTGCAGATCATTTAAGAGTTAGTTTTTAGACTTTTCAAGAAATGTACAATTAAATTTCGACACCAGAACAGACAGCAATGTTGCCGACGTAATATTTGCTAACTTAGTTGTCTTCTTTCTTACAAATATTTGCATACTGTTTTGTTATTGGTAATTTCTTCCTTGCATCTATTGAACTTTATAGCCTTTACAGTACAAAAACAGTGTCAATTCTTCTGCACTGCAGACAGAAAACATTTAGGCAAGAAACAAACTTTGTGCAATTCCGCGTACGCAGCTGTAAGCACTTGGCCAGTGCATTGACAACATGCGGTTTGGTTGAACATGCTTATCGTGCGCTCTTGCGTTACTGCGGTGGTAACAAACCTCAGTACTCAAGTGGACAATGGAGTTACCCTCAAACATCCCTTAAAGGTGCTGTAAGCGATTTTTCGTGGAAAAGTATGCAAATTTTTTTTTTCCTACTCCCTTAAAAATATTAATGAAATAAGTGTTCTGAGATATTTTTGTGATAGCTGTAGACTTTGTAAACTGCAAACAAAAATGTGTCTGCGGATCGCGGACATTGATGCTTTTCACATGTCAGTCATTTTGCTCATTCTCATTTGAAGCGGATCATTGAGGCTATGATTCATAATGTTTGTCAGTTAAGGGCGCTATTGTGCCACTGTTGAATTTGACAGCCACAGGAACAAACAATGCTGCATCTGTTTTGGTTTCTCAAAATTATCTTTGGAGGGCGGGGTTTTGGAATGAGGGGGTGTGGCTAATTCAACAGTCACGTAAAAGCTTCAGAACACTAAAATCGCTTACAGCACCTTTAAACCTGACTTGTTATTCAGATGATTTGTTATAAATTGACTTTACCTTGCTTTCTCAGCAATATTCACCTCAAACTGTGATAGTAACTGGCTTGAAAGAGAAAAACTCACCATAGAAGCAGGCCGTTCACACTTATGTCTGCTATAGCGCCCCTTGTGGCAACGTAGAGAATGCAATGCGTACTTGCGTTGTGTTATGAATCATGGTCTGACACATTTTGGAATGCAACAATGCACAAAATCAAGCTTGCGTAGCTAGTAGCATCTGCGTTCACATACTTGTTTAGAGTATGTTTCACCCTTTACGCGGAACTGAAGCCTAAAACCTCAGCCTAACTGTAGCACTATTCTACTGCTGCTAATTGCAAGCACAGGCATTTTCTTTAAGAAATTATTTTTTTATTATTCCTCTCAGAATCCTTCTTTTTTTCTCCTCTGTCTCTCAGGCATCTCAGTGAGGTGCAAACTCTGCAGACAGTACAGAAACGAGAGATAGAGGAACTGTATGCCAAGATGGGGAAGGTTCCTCCTCCTTGCATTGTGTCTCCAGCCGCTATGCTGTCTAGCCGCCAGCGCCGACTGTCTAAAGGAGGAAACTTCCCTTCATCACGCCGAAACAGCCTGCAGAGAGTGGACATTCTCCCTTTAACAGGTAAAACACTGATCCATACTTGGTTTTAAGTATCCAGATTTTAACCATAATCATTAGCACAAAACTATATGCTCTATTCCAACAGCTAGTGAGCTGCCTTGCTATCTACCACCTACAAAGACAGCTACCTTTTAAGGCAGCACCTGTAATGGAACCTCATAAGTGAATTTTTTTTGCACTGGAGATTCAACTAACAATTGATTTCATTGAAGTTTGGCATTAGCATGTTGCTAAGCTAACCCCACAATACACTAATAAGCATAAAAAACAAAGTACACACAAATTTGGGATAAAATGGTCCGTTTTAATTATATTTAACAAATTTTTTTAAACAATTTTTTTTCAATCATTTTCAGTATTTGAAGGAATTATTTCTGTATTTCTGATCTTGGGTGGATTTTTCTGCTGAGGTTGTCACAGTGCATTATGAAATTACCTTCTCCATGAAGCAAATATGCAATGCTGCCTTAGAATTTGCCCAATTGAAGATATCTTAGAGGGCAGCATAATTATGCTGCCTATATTTTGGAACAGCCTTTGCATTGTTAACAACTTTAAAATGCTGCCTATGTAGGCAGCTCACTAGGTTCTGTAAATTTAAATGGTAAATTTTTTTTTTTTACTTTTATTGGTCCACAGGAATCATGAGAAAAAATTCCTTGAGTGGCAACAGCAGCAGCAGCAGTTCCCAGGTAGGTTCAGCGCCTACTAAAGGAGTGGCATTTGCCTGATTTTACTAGAATGGTAAAAATGTTCTACTGATTACAGGTAGAGTACAGGGTTTCCCCTATTTAATTAATGTAATTTGTCTGATTCTACAAAGCATTATTGTAAAACAAGCCCTAAATTACCAGCACTACCATAATGTATTGGATTTACATGCATAAATCTGCACTTCAGCTATGCACATTCCCATGCGCAATGAGAAATAACATGAACACCAATCACAATAAGATATAATCACCAGATATTTACCATAAAACAACTATATAAAATAATACTAAAAAGAGCAAAACCCTCTATGAATTGTTAATAACTAATTAAATGCCCACATAAGTTCCTTTTGACCTAGCAAACACAATTACATTATTCAAGTGTAATGCATCTTTAACCTCCTGAGACCCCTCGTGACTGCTGTGTGCATTTTTCATTTCCCTTTTTGATTTGTAAGTAGTTGCACCTAATAAACAAGCAAAAAAAAAAAAAAAAAAAAAAAAAAAAATATATATATATATATAATTTCTAGAGCAAATAGTTTTCCTAAAAATGTATGTCCACATATGTGGACAGCGGGACTAATTTTTCAAATTTTAAGTAATACCAAGCTATAGAAAGTCAGATTTCTTTCATCAAATTGTTTATAATATTTCCAGGAGTGTTGGTTATTCATGTTTTTGAGATGTTATAGACATTACTACATTTATAAAGCTGAATAAATAATTCTTATTAAAAGTAATGGCCAACGGGGGGCCTGGGTAGCTCTGTGGTGAAGATGCTGGCTACCACCCCTGGAGTTCGCTAGTTCGCTTGTTCGAATCCCAGGGCGTGCTGAGTGACTCCAGCCAGGTCTCCTAAGCAACCAAATTAGCCCAGGTTGCTAGGGAGGGTAGAGTCACATGGGGTAACCTCCTTGTGATCGCTATAATGTGGTTTGTTCTCGGTGGGGCGTGTGGTGAGTTGAGCGTGGTTGCCACGGTGGATGGCGTGCTCAACAAGCCACGTGATAAGATGTGCAGGTTGACGATCTCAGACGTGGAGGCTGCTGGGATTTGTCCTCCGCCACCCGGACTGAGGCAAATCACTACGCGACCACAAGGACTTAAAAAATGCACATTGGGAATTGGGCATTCCAAATTGGGAGAAAAAGGGGAAAAATCCAAAAAACAAAAAAAAGTAACGGCCAACATCATCAAATCACTGCCAACCATGTTAAAATAAAAATTTTACTTTATAAAATTCTGAATCTATGTACTGACTCTCATTGTCCCATGTCTGCCAAACACGTGCTGTCCAAACATCATCTGCAGTCTGAAACTGAACTTTTGGTCGGATTTTAAGAGTGAATGTAGTTAGCTGCATAGAACACAGTCCTAATTTCCACATGTGTGGACATCATCTTTATCAGCACGAAAAATGAATAGATTTTTTAAATCGGCATATCAAACGAAACTAGACGCTACTCTTTACAACCAAACAGGTTTTTTACCAGGCACTTTTGTTGGCACTTCCTGGAAATCAACGTCACGCTGTTGTCATGTGACGTGGTGCATCAGAAGTTTAACCCTTAAATAACAGTGTTGAGTCTTGTGAACAGTATTCAGTCGTTAAAAATTCATTAAAATTATGCGTTGCATATAGTGAAGCCAAAATACAACGTCCGCGCACATGGACGTGGGGTTGCACAAGGTTAATGGATAAAACATTTCTGCATTGCTGGTCTGGAAAATGTTGACTCATTTAGTCAAACATCAAAGATTTTAACAAGATATTTGTTAACATGACATTTCATTTTCAAAGTTCTGGGTTTCTGCTGAAAAGAATAAAACAAAATGACTTAATTTGAATATGCACAATGCAGCGACACCAGTACAAATTAAGAGCTAGTTTTAAGCTTTTTAATTTGGGGTAACATGAAAACTTTACGTAAAATGAAGGCTTGTTATACAAGGGACACGTCTATATACAGTAGATATATTAAAATGACTTGTGTTTTTTTCACTGACATTTTCATGCATCCAAATGTGAATAATCTCTCTCTTTTCCTCTTCTCTCATCAGTAAGAACCCTTAGCTGGATACATTGGCGGGACTTCGTCAGACTACCTCATTCATTTGTGACTGCTCTTACTCCACCTGCTAGAAGCAGAAAAATCTTTGGACAACCAGCCACAGAGAAATAGAGACTCACTATCCTGATCTAAAGCCTACAGTGGTCACCCGGTCCTCCGCTCACTGGATCAAGCCACAGCCACTGCCCCTCTTGCATCCATCAGCCCTCGTAATGAACTGCTCTACTGTGTTGAGAGCCTCATTAAACACAGTACAGCCAGTGCCCAGTGCAGATTTAACATCTGAGGCAATCAGATACTGATGTAGATTAAATCTTCTCACAGGCTGAACTGGAAGAACAAAGAGAAAAGATTTTACAGTTTGTAACATCTGATGTACAGTGTCTTAGTATAAGAACTAAGAAGCATTCTCTAAATATTAATTACTGTGTGATTTCCGCCTTTGGTGACATGTTTTCTACATACTGATGCTAGCATAAATGCCTCAGGAGCCGTTCACATAGGATGCGTTCAGAAACAGCTAGATGGAGCAAAAAAGAAAATCTGTCTAGAATGCAAGGACGTATTCTGTGTGAATGACCCCTTTGTCTGCTTAATTTTGTGAATAACCAATCATTTGGCAGAACTCTGCTGTTACACGATGCTGTTGCTATGGAAAAGTTAGTGATGTGACATTGTGTGATGTCTCCGTTTGATCTCTCTAATGGCTCAGGACTGACTATGATTCTCAACTGTCTCTTTTGCACTTTCTAAAAATGAACTTAAGGAAACAAACTGCTGAACAGGTGCACCTGAAACAACAGTCCACTTCTGGACATTAGTTGTCCTGCTGTCTGTCTTCTACTGCCTGTGTTTGCGCTGTACACAAAAGTGTCTTTGCGATGTGAACCAACAAAGTAATCACAGCAATCACCATTTTTGTTTTCTACTTGACTTTTACTATTACTTGTACAGTATAATTGACTTTTTTCAAATCAGAGCCTCTTGGGGTCTCTTTTACGACCATAGTTATAATGTGAACAAATAACAATGGTGTATGAAACAATATTTATATAGATTGAGGGTGGATTGGTTAAATGTTATTTTTGAATTGTGTTATTGATTTATGCCAGCTTTGACATTTCTATCTGTTTAGATACAGTGCCTCTTTGACTTTAAAGTGGCAACTGTTTTCAATGCAATGCCTATGCTTATTTACATATATATATATTTTTTATGTTGTTTATCAGTTTCACTATGTATTGAGCAATGCAAGTTTCAACCATAGATCAGATTAAAGACAAATGTAAAAATGTACGCACACTGCACTTTGGCATATGGCTCAAAGTTTCATTGGGATGGTCAGTCAATGAAAGTACGGTTCAAGTCATGATGAATTGACTATTAATATTCACAGAGGGCAGTCCATTAAAGTGTGTTCTTTATTTCAGCGTCTTCAATTATACTCACCAAGTCGATCCCAAAGAAATGTTTTATGCTTTAAATTTTTGCTTTACAATGTACATATGTGTGGTAGGGGTTGAGGCCAGTCGCGCCACCCTTTACATGGCGCCCCTGTGCGTTGCATACCTTGCATATATGGTTTTTGCGCCTCTATACATATGGTAAAATCACTGTCGATTTTCGGATTCACTTATATGACATTTCACGTATTCTTAATGTGAAATATCTGCATGGATGGGACAGCTAAACCTGGCTATAAAAGCTTGGCTTTGTAGTTTTTCTATGTAGATGCATTGCACCAGAATGTAACACAGTCATGTGTTGGGTTTCAATTCACACAAAGATGCCAATAGCATCACGAACAGGTCTTTAATCTGATAACATCCGTTATAAGTTCATTCAAAACTGTGAAAATGTTTGAATGCCTTTATATATGCACAGTGAACAAACTTCTTAAAAAATGAGTTGCAGACACGAACACAATGATCGTGTTTCAGACTGAGGTGAAGGTTACTTTATGCTCTTTTATACTGATCGCTTAATTGTGCAATGCAACACTTGCTTTGCCTTCTTGCTCATGATGATTATGTATCAGGTTTTAGACCATATTTGTACATTAAACCAATAAATTTCAATAAAGATGACTGCTGTTAGTTTGAATATTCATTTTGGACACTATAATATTTAAGACACGCATTTATTGTGTTCTTAAAAAAAAAAAAAAAATAACAAATGAAAATCTATACCAATAATTTAAATAATTAGTATGCTGATTATGTATCTTTGTCAGCATCCCCAATAAGGCTAATGTTAAATCAGGGCCATAGCTAGTGGGGTGAAAGGTGGTAATGATCATAGGGGCCCACAACAAATTCTAAACTGTATTTTTTAATAGGAAACAATACCTTGCTATGGCCATGTGTTAAATTATACTTAGCATAGTGGTAGTATGACATTCCCTTTAAATGTTTCCACACTAATGTTGTGGAAAACTGCATAATGACGTTGTTCCATTAAGATTGAAACACACAGAAACGCGTTTTGACGGTAAAGATGAGCAAGTGCCTTGTTCCTCCTCATATTCCAGTCAAATTAAACTTATAATCATTGATTGAAGAGTTTTGAGCCAAGCAGGAGATGGTGCAATGGTCTCTGCGCCCTCTGCTGGCCGTCTGTTGAATTGGTTTAAACTGTGTTGCCACTTTCGTCCCAAAGTAATGTTCCTGTCATGTTCAGTGCAAACGGTTCCCACAGCAGCTCAAAACCATATGATATGACAGCTTAATTCGCTCCGGTCTTCGGTGCACGTATTTTTGCAGCTCTGGCTTCTTCATCTATTTCATCCATGACTTTTTCTTGGGATACAGAGTAGAAAGTGTAGCCATCTGTGGACAAGTGGTGAAGGCAAATGGTACTCATAGATAAATACAGTCCGATGGAGTTGAATCTTGGCAAACATGATGCTACAACGTCTGGTTAAAGGTGCCATAAGCGATTTTAACAGTTCTAAAACTTCACGTAGCAAAAAGCAATGGTGCCACAAAAATAAATAAAATAGCGTTCTCAAACTCGCAGCCGTTTTTATTTCTTCATTGTTTTCAGAGACTAGCGCTGTCACAGGGACAGGTGTGATATACACCTATTTCATTGATATCTTTCGGGAAATATGGACATTTTCTGCTTATTTCATTAATGGGATAGTTCACCCAAAATTACTTTCTTCCTACTGCAGAACAAATTATGATTTTTAGGAGAATATCTCGGTTCTGTAGGTCCATACAATGCAAGTGAATGCTGATCAAAAATTTAAAACTTCAAAGAACACATAAAGGCAGCATAAACGTAATCCATACCACTCCAGTGATTTAATCCATGTATTCAGAAGTGATATGATAGGTGTGGGTGAGAAACAGATCAATATTTATGTCCTTTTTCACTATACATTCTCCTCCCTTCCCAGTAGGGGGCGATATGCACGAAGAATGCAAATCGCCAAAAACAAAAGTAGAAGAATCTGGAAGAGGAGATTTATAGTAAAAAAGGACTTAAATTAAAAATGAAATATTATAATATCGCTTCTGAAGATATTTAACCACTGGAGTCCTGTTGATTGCTTTTATGCTTCCTTTATGTGCTTTTTGGAGCTTCAAAGTTCTGGTCACCATTCACTTGCATTGTATAGACCTACAGAGCTGAGATATTCTTTTAAAAATCTTCGTTTGTGTTCTACAGATCAAAGAAAGTCATAGACATCTGGGATGGCATGAGGGTGAATAAATGATGACAGAAGTTTCATTTTTGGGTGAACTGTACCTTAAAAAAATAAATAAATAAAAAATCGCTTACAGCACCTTTAATATAGTAGTAGCACTACTACGAATAATAATGATGGTGGTGTTTTTTTTTCTGGACAGGTAAATAACATGGTACATGACTATGGTAATCATTCAGTACCATGATTATTTATCAAAGTACCATTAATTAGGGTGTTAATAGGAATATTATTATGATATTGAGACAATGCAATATAGTTGTTTGACTATTCTTGAGGTAATTCCAAAACACTCCTTTAGACAGTAAGGTAGCTAACTCTTAAGTCATAACCTTGTGTAACAAGAGTTTTAAAGGATACAAATGCCGAGTACTACAGCTCCGATGGCGAGCCCTGTCGCAACGTTTCGACCCCGGAGCTTCTCGGTTTTCTTCTTCCATTGCGCCAGCTCCACTTGTCGGATGAACTGCAACTGTTCCTTGCTCAAAGCTTCCTTTGTAGGGTCTATTCTCTTGGCAAATTGGGCTTCAGGCTTCGGGTCCCCTTGACTAGTCTTGTCTGCCATGTTTCAAACGCAGTTGTTGTGACGCAATGCAAGGTTATTTAATCCGTCAATGCTGCACCGCATTTGCGCAGCTAGTCGGTTTACACCTACACCAGTCAATCCACATATTTCATAGGTTTTGGCTCGTACGGCCAGAGACAGTTTAGCAGAGACGGCCCACTGGTATTAAAATTCATGGGAGAAATCGGAACGCCCAACGGATGTAGAAAAGGAAGTCCCGCCGTACAGGTAAACCAGCCAATCACCTTTTAGGTACAGACATAGCCTGTCAAGTCAATCGAGAATGCGCATGCGCATTATCTGGTATCCATAGAAATAACTGTCCAGCCTGCCCGGGAGCGTTCTAAAGATGGCTGCCGAGTGAATTGACTTGACTTGAAAGAACTTTGGTACGGCGCAGTCGCAATTAACACTACCAGAGAATATTTAAAACTTAGATACCAACCTCCACAGCTTTACCATATGAGAAAGCATAACGTTCAATTTGGATCACATGAGTCTTTTGAGCCATTCATTTAATGGCCCTGGTGTCAATAAACAGCGTTTAACGTGTTACGACAGTACATCACCGTTTGCGGATACCATACAAATAAATCGGTTGAGCCGTAAACTGACAACTACCTGTCGCAAAATTGTCCGTGACTTATCTTATAAAACAGCAATTTTATCGTAGTTAACTTCATATATAGTTTAGTGTAAAACATGTTGAAGATTAGCAGACAGGTGGTCAGCTCATTAAGTGAGGAGCTGTTTCCTCACAAAAACAGATTATTTAGCGTACCGAAGCATCTCCTCCATAGACATCCATTCAAAACGAACGGCCTCTGATATCCTCGCCAGAGTACGGCTGTGTTGTGCTTTTTTTATTTTATTTTTATTTTATTTTTTTTATAACTAACCTTGTAGGCTCGGCCTTGGTAAAGGGATACTGACACTACCTGCATATTATTACAAATGGCTTGGGCTTAGCTGCCCGAATAATAAGTAATACATTATAAGTAATAACATCTAAATAAATAGATAATTGAACTCCTCACTTTTTTAAAAAAAATTTTTAAAATTATATTGCTAATAAATCTCATCGGTGTCATTAACCAGGTGTCAATTAGCATTCAGAAAGCTACAACAACAACAACAACTACAACAAAAAAAGTCCGTTATTGCAACATGTTAACTGTAACTTTTCACAGCGCTGGTGAGGATGGACCAATCACAGTCCAGTATGATTAATGATAAGTATTTATGAAAAATATTGTATCAAAATTGCTAGGGCATATTTATATATTTTTTTTATTGCATATAAGAATCATTATAATTAATAGACTTAAATTATGATACCTTTTGGCATCTAAATGTCTCCACAAAAAAAAAAAAAAAAAAAAAAAAAAAAGTTGGATTTGATTGTGGCTGATTGGAGGATTCGGCTTTCTCAGTCGACGAGCACCCCCTGGATGACGAAAGCGTTTCCCCCTCAGCTATTTACTGAACTTTTCGCTATCTACTGTGCATATAATAACAGCTTTGACATAAGTTTCCAAAACGATCATCAAGTCATTTGAAGACAACCGATCGATAGCTTGCGTCACGTGTGTAACGACAACTCTCATACAATGGCGAAAAGGCCAATGTTTTCTCCTCCTACCAGTGAAAAGAGAAAGTTTGGAGAGGTGTCTTTAGACATTTTAACGGATGCTCTGAACGACCTCAACAAAAGAAACAAATTCAACATAGAGAATGTATCAGATATCTGTGGAAGTTTCAAAGATCGGAGAATAGTGGGTGAGTGGTCGCCTCACACTCACCTAACAGACTAGTTGAGCCTCAACATTGTGTGTGATGATACTGTATATCAGATGGTCCATTGATGTGGATTATGTTACTGAACTATATATGTATACCATTTACATTCACAAGATACTCCAAAGTAATTAAAAGAATACCATGATACTATTATGGTACATGTTAGCATATTATCACCAACGTTAATTATTCTGATTCATTGTGCTCCACAGAGAGTGTATTTCTTCTGTGTGATGAGCTTGGACTTGACCCAGTGGTTGGATACAATGCCATTGAGTTACTGGAGAGGTAAATTATAGAATTAAGGATAACGTTATTCAGTGTAAACCTCTTTTAAACACCTTCACTTTGTCACAATGTAGGTGTATGGCAAAACATCTTGAAGAACTAATGCTCTGCCAGAAGAGTCAGGCTACACAAGACCCATCATGTGGAGACAAAGGAAACTGTGAGGATCTCATCTTTCAAACACTGAAGGAGAAGTTCTTTCTCTTCATCCTCTCAAGTGTTCAGATAGCCAGCAAACTGGACCTGCATTCTAATGTATGTAGATAAAACCAACTTGAACAAAACAAATATTCTAGATATTATGCTGTGAATGGTTGCATGTGTACATTTTTGTTACCTAGCTTGTTAACAACAACACTGCAATGAGATGGCTGCAGGCGGTCAGCTACCCTTGTTCCAAAGAGAAACTTCTGGACACTGAGATTTTCATTTTGAAAACTCTCAACTTCGATTTGAATGTTCCAAATCCTTTAATGTATGTGGATACCCTTTTGGAAGTGCTGGGTAAGTTTACTCAACCTCAGTTGTGGCCCATTTTCTCACATAACTTTAGATTGCAGTTGAACCAAACACTCCTTAACACTTATTGTAGTATTGTACCCTCACGTAGGCCATAATGATCCAACAGCCCCTGTGGCACATCTGCACCACCTCTGCATCTATGTACTGCAGTTCATTTACCTGCAGAGGGAGCCAATCTACCACTCATTGCTCATATCTGCCACTGGATGCCCCAGCCCAACCCATGAGCAAAGGTACAGGTTTGTTTTAAAGGTACAGTTCACCCAGAAATGAAAATTCTCTCACCATTTACTCTCTCTCATGCCATCCCAGATGTGTATGACTTTCTTTCTTCTGCTGAACACAAATTAAGATTTTTAGAAGAATATTTCAACTCTGTAGGTCCATACAAAGCCAGTGAATGGTGACCAACACTTTAAAGCTAAAAAAGCACATTAAGGCAGCATAAAAGACTCCAGTGGTTTAATCCATCCATTCTTCAAAGTGATCAAGTTGGTTTTAGCTGAGAACAGACAATAATATAACTCCTTTTTCACTGTATGTCTTGCCATTGCAGTCTCAAGACACAATTAGGATTTCAAGCTCGATACACTCTTTAGCAGAGCGCTAGATGGTGCTAGGAATTGTAATTGCGCTTAAAATCATGATCGCCAAGGAGACTGCTGATGTCGAGATTTATAGTGAAAAGTTCTCACCCAAAACCAGTTGGATCACTTCAGAAGACATGGATTTAAACACTGGAGTCTTATGGATTATTTGTATGCTGCCTTTATGTGTTTTTTGGAGTTTTGGTCACCATTCACTTTCATTGTGAGAACCTACAGAGTTGAGATATTCTTCTGGCATGAGGGTGAGTAAATTAATTTTAATTTTTAGGTGAACTATTCCTTTAATATCCCTGGTATTTTCATTTTTTATTATTATCTAATATGTTGTCAAATCTAGTATGACAACAAGTCAATAACATCAAATCTCATCTGTTCTGGGTGTTTGATGTCATTGACGTGTCCCCATATTTAATTTGTGCTCTGTTTACAGGAGTTGACCAATGATTTGATTTGATTTGACAGTGGAAAAATGACTTCAGTTTTCATCTGTTCATCATACAAAGTCATCGTATGCCTTCCAGAGACTTAAAATATAATGCACAATTCGCATGGATTAAAATGTTGATACTTTAAGTAAGCTGTTTGTGGGTTGATTTCCAAAAGACTACTACTGTAAACACTCTGGCTCTGTGGCACTTTCAAAACATTGCTCTGTTTTTTTGAGCGGTCCACCATATCAATGTCTGGCTCAACCAATACTATGAGTTTGTAGCGGGACTGTCTGATGTTCTACACAGTGTTGTTTGCAAACAGGCATTATATTTTTAATTCTGTTCGGTGCAGCAAGAAAAACACTCCACCTTTAAACAAAGAGATGATAATTCATACTGAGGTAAACACTGCAGTGCTGCCACGACTTAAGGAATTTAAAGTATATCTTGTGTTTGTAACAGAGCCAAGTTTGTGTCAGTGACAGAAGACTTCATGCTTTTGGGAGTTGGAGTCATTGCCGTGGCTGCCTTCATTCATCATATTTCCACATGGGAAAAGGTACCGAACAGCTACTGAATATAGATTATGATAGTCATTCAGCTGTGAAGTGTGTTTAAATATTAACAAGTTTGCATTTCCTGAAGGTAATACCAGTGCTTACAAGGCAGGAAAGGATTAGTGTAAAAGTTTTAGCTAAGCTTAGATTTTAGGCTTTGATTTGCCGTTTTCATGGCACTCAACACGCATCTTGTTTTCTGACAGATGCACACAAGAATCAACACATATTTACTGTGTTAAATAACTATGCAAGGAAGACTAGACCAATTGCAGTTCAGTCTGCAAATATTATGGTGACTTTATCAGTTACGCTTGATTCATTGTAAGGCATAGAGAGATTTTCAACATTTTGTCAGCACACCTAAGGCTAAAATTAACTACAAAACAAAGTTTGAATAAAGCCAGTCTGCTAATTAGGTTAAGCCCTTCCAGTTGAAATATTTAAAGAACTTTAAAGGTGCACTCAGTAATTTTTTTTTCCTTTTAAAAAAAAGTTTTACTACCAAAGAAATGAATAGTGATTTTGTAACATATGTTTATAATCATGACCAGTCATGTGAGATGAAGGCTTCAGTCATATGAGTACCCTTATAAAAAGCTCTTTTATTCTACATGGGGAGGGTCCCCTCATGGGGGCAGCCATGTTAGGATCACATGACCAGCTGATAACTACTAGCTTAATCTCAGTAACCGCCCTATTATTGGACACTTTAATGCTTACTGTGAATAGAGAATTTCTAAAGTAGCATCGGTAACTGAAAACTATTCAATTTGAATGATGCTGCATCCAGGCCCCTAGGTGGCAGTGTAAATCCAAGACCACATATTCAAAAACTTAATAGTTAGGGTTTGGGGTTTACAATAAACCTTAAGCAGAATGTTTGAGGCATATCAATACAGTGTTGCCTTGCAAGCACTAAAAATTACTTCCATGATGAAGTATCCCGGGAAGTACCTATGTGCATAAGAGAGAATATAATTTTATTTAGAGGACACAGTAAAACTTCAGTAAATGGAGAGTAACTCGTGATGGATTTCTAGTGTGTTTGGTTATTGGTTTTGGTCTGCAGGTAGTGCAGGAGCTGACAGGAATCACAGGGATATCAGGACAGAGTATCATGGAGTTTGCATATGTCACCCTGATGCACATCACTCTGATCAAACCCATATGACTTCTTTTAATTCTGTGTGTGAAATCAAAAGTATAAAGTTTGAAGACCAGTTTATAGCCAGAGCACAGAAAAAGACAAGACTTGTGATGGTAACTGAACATAAAAAAGTAAATGATTTGGATTTTTTTTCTCTCTGTCTATTGTGCATGGACAATGTGAACATACTGTAAAGATACATCAACAATACATAAAACATTCAAATGAAAGATTTCCATTTCCATTTTATTGTGCATGGATTTCCAAAAGATGAGGAATTTGTGTGTGGACATTCCTGTGGCACTCCTTCACAATGAACAGACATGCAGTATATCCGATGAGTAGCAACATAGGGTTACCCAAACCTAACCCCTAACCCTATCCCTAATCTTTGGTCATAGAATTAACTAAATTTTAAATAACCACAATTACAATTCAAAGATCACAATAATGAAATATAACCATTATATTTTTTTCCACTTAACAGTCATTCAACTATCTCTTGCTATCTAGTAAGATAAAGTCTTTAACGAAATAGAAATGAATAGGTGGATTCTGGAATTGCATGTCATGAGGTGACTGCTTTAATTTACTGTGCTGTTGTTACAGTTACTTTTGACAATACAAATTTTAAGTCTAATCCGATCATTGGTTATAGCCTTAAATGGTTTCTTATCAAGAAACATTTTCTTTTAGATATCTGTCATTTTCACTCAAAAACTTGACCACCAAAACAATGCAATGTGGCTTGAGTTAAAGTTACAATAAGGATTTTTGTGCTTTCTAGCGACATCTGTGGTTTAACTTAAAATTGCAAGCAATTTGCAGAAGAACACTTTAAAGGTGCTATATATAATATTTTTACTAAATCATAAAATGACCATAATATGTCATTAGAGAATTAGGAAACATGCTAAGTTGAAATACTGGCTTCTCCGATAACAATGCTACAGCCAGTATATTCTACTTTGAAGTTTCCATTCCGGGGCGGAATTTCTGTTTATATTTTGACCTGTGTGATCCCGCCCACTGCCCACTCACCAATAGTATTTAGACACCGCTGGGTTGCCAGATTTGACAAGTTTGCAGACAAACAACACTGCGTGCTGCAGCCATGGAAGCCAGCAAATGAACTTGATCAGAGATAGCAGATTCCAATATACCTATAAAGCCTCGCCATCTGTCTAAAAACCATCATGACCAGAGGCATAGTAAAACAAGGATAAATACTGGAGATGCCTTTGGAAGATGGAGACAGCTTAAAGCCCAGAAATCCTTTAAAACGGATGCTGAGTTCTGGCAACCCGCATGAGCTTCAAGTCTGGGGCGGGGCAGAAAACTCTCCAATATTTTGAATTTGGACCCATTTCAAATGCTTGTTGTCAATCTTACATATAGCACCTTTAAGTGAGTTGTGTTTCGGCACTGCTCTTCTGCGCGGATGGATCGCATGATTTGAGGTTACCTGGACATCTCCTGTGATCACGACTGGGAATCATAATGTTCTATTTTCATGTTGATATTATGTTATTCTGTTAAACATTTAAAGCCAAAATAATACTTGCCGTGATAAAGATAAACAACACTCGTTACAGTGAGGCACTTGCAATAGAAGTGAATGGGGCCAATTTTTGAAGGGTTTAAACACAGAAATGTGAAGCTTATAATTTTATAAAAGCACTTACATGAATTCTTCTGTTAAAACTCATGTTTTTTGAGCTGAAAAGTTGTTTAAATTGTCATTTTTACAGTCGTTTTAGGGTTGACATTACATCATCATGGCAAAGAAGTTGTAAAATTGGCTATAACTTTACACAGAAATGGTAAGTAAATTATTTTATCACACTAATATCAAGTTTACATGCATATTGTTTTTGTTTTGTGGCTATACTTTTGAAAAAGTGTTTAACGTCCAAAAATTGGTCCCCATTCACTTGCATTGTAAGTGCCTCACTGTAACCCAGATTTTTGCTTTAAAAAAAAAAGGAGGGGCAAGTCAAAAATAATTTTTGTGTTTATCAACATTACGCCTCAAATGCTGTCGATTGAGCTTGACTTGTATTGAACCCGGAATATTTCTTTAATATCATTATTCAAGTGTTTTATAATTGTAATAATCTACTATTATTACATGGCTCTCATATATATATATATATATATATATATATATATATATATATATATATATATAGCAAACTTTTGACACTTTTGGGGGACTTGTACACAACTATTACACAAGATGCAAACATTCATTGATGCTCAAGAAGACAACACACTACTATATGCATATGCCAATGTATGTAAATATTTGTAATGCAGATTCTGAAGAGCAGCACTAAATAAAAAAAAAAAAATCTTTTATCTCTTAAATTTTTATAAATTATGAAAGGGGTGTGAACATTTATGAGACAAAAGGGAATTGCAAACTTATCTTCTCAACTATATATACTGTTTATTAAACCTCTGATGAATGGGTTATCAACTGACTTTCTATCTTGTTTCTGAACAGCAGTCTAAATTGAGAAAATCTGTGATTTGGCTACTAAAAACAGCCAAAGGAGTCTGGAGCCCTGATATTGTAAAATGTAGATTATTGTAGGAGTGCACATTTTATATAATTTATTTGTTTGAATGAGCAGCTGTAAGCAGTGAAGCGAAAGTATTTCAAAATAAGAGTCCCCAGTGTATTTCAAAGTTAAAGTGCCTTTAAAGTTAAAAGTTCCACGCTATGAATCAAATTCAATTTGGACTCTTGTAGCCTCTGTCCGGCCCTCCCCATCACAGGAAGGAAAGATTAAGAACATTAAATAATGGCTACCAAATTTAAAAACTATTGGCAGATTATAATTTCAACACATTATCAAATCAGCACAATCCAATATCTGTCAACCTCTAATTTGTATTGACTTATATAATGGTACAGTATTAATTTTATTGGTTCAGGTCTTGAAAAAGGTCTTAAAAAGTCTTAAATTTGACTTTAAAAACTCTGCAGCAACCATGTTGTAACAGGCCGAATATTGAGGAGTCAGACGCTCATTTTCACAAAATAAACACCAACAGAACTCTGAGGCAAACCGGAGGTTGATTCCAGCTGTTCAGCGATTTCTTTCTTCTCAAACTGTATAATTTCAGTGCAAACCAATATTTAACGTCCATGTATTTATTTATTTGATAAGTAGCCATGTAATAAGCAGGATAATGTACAGTCAGCCAGTTGTTTATTGTGCGATAATAACCGGCTGACTGTACATTATCCCTTACTTAATGTTTGTATTGTACTACACTTAACAAATTAAAAAGTGAAACTTGTGATATGGCTGATATGAGTTCAATGGAAGACTTTTTATTTTATTTTATATTATATTGTACAGCCTCAGTTGATAATGCAAGTAAAACCTTAATACTACAATAGTACATATGCACTGCACACAATAACACTGTAAATCATAAAACGAGGATTTGATAATGATGGGAATGAAATTTACTTTATTGACCATGAAAATAATATAAATAGGCAATATAAAAATAACAATAATAATTTGAATTAATAATTTCTTTACCAGTAAATTTAAAATAGATAGATGCTTACACAATAAACAAATTAATGTTACAATTAATAAATTTCTGTGCTATGAAATTTGTACATTTTAAACAACTTGAGATGATTATACAGTACATTTAATGGGGAACTACCTTGTAGTAACTTGTACCTATAGTGGCTTTAAAACAGACTTGTAAACAGACAATCTGACAACACACACACTTAGGGAACCTGGAAACTACAGCAATGTTATAAAATACTCAGAAGTCATGAATATTAGTAAACACGTTACAGTAACTTCACCGGACAATGTAGATACATCATGATCAGTGAACAAACGAGTATTATTGGATTCATACGAGCATGACAAATAATATAACCTTCAACAACCCTTCCAAGCATAATAGCAGGTAAAGTAATTTGCCAAACAGTTAACAGATAAACATCCATCCAGACTGCAGCAATGCTGTCCTGAACTGTGTGACAGTGACAAATGGCGAGTTTACACTACACGATTTAGGCCCGATTTTCACTCGCCAACAGTTTTGTGGAGATCGCCGACAAAAGCCCGAAATCATAGGCAAATCAGAGCTCGCGCCCCTGAGCGACGAATGCAATGTATGAATTATCAAAGACACGATCTGAGAGAAGTGCTGATGCGTCGCCGATGTCAGCGAGATATCTAGCATGTTAAATATCTGGACCTGTCTGCGATTTCAAATCGCGCAATGTGAAATGTGTTTTGACTGAATATAACTGCAGCATTGACCTACAGCCAATGAGAGAGCAAGAAACGGGACACGGGAAGTTTCAGTGGGAGGAGTCCTGATGTACCTGCAACAGAACATCAACTAGCATGGCTGCGGTATCAAGAAAGTCTCATTGGACTGAAGAAATGGAGGAAACATTAGTGGAACATTGGCAGGAGCACCAGTGCCTATTTGATGTTTCCTCTGAACTGTACCACAACCGGGTGGAGAAAGAGAAGAGTTGAAGAGAAATTGCCAATTCTCTTGGACAGTCAGGTAATCAAACTGGTAGATTTTTCAGTAGGAGATACTTTTTCATATTGTAACCAATAAAATATATGATGCCAGTAGGCGATTAAAAACATAGCATAATATATGTTCATGCATTTGTTTTCGTATCTCGTATCACTTCTCGCATGTACTCTGTTGTGAAAAGTAATTTGGAGTCCAGGTAGTGTGGTCGGGGATTCGTCAATAGTGAAATGTTTTGTAATGTGTTCAACCCTGTCGCTGATTCCTCGTGTAATTTGAAAACCCTACAACTTCCATGACAAGACAGACAGTTGTGTAATATGAACGATACCACAATCCGACGTCTTTGAAAGTTGTGTAGTGTGTAGGAGGCATAACTGAACTGAACAGCGTAGTTTCCCCTGCCTGAATATGTGACAGCCAGTACTTCTTTTCTGTGTTTACGGACATGATGTTATGACGCAAGGATGAACGGCAAATCCGACCCAACTGCTCATCAATCATTTTTTTAGGCTTACCTTTGTGAATTGAGGTAAGGTAAGGACATTGTTTTGAACACTGTTTTTTATGTGCTCAATCAATAATGGCATTTTGATAGTTTTATCCAAAAAAATCTTAATTTGAAAAAAATTTAAAGGTGAAGTGTGTAATTTCTGCACCACCAGTGGCACCAAATGAAATTGCATTCTGTGTGTTTTAGTAGCCTATCTGGCCTGACATAACAAAATTTCTCAACCAATAGTGTGAGTTTGGGGAAAGCTGTGTCTAAAACTTATTTGAAAATAGTCATTATGCCTGCAGGTCTTTTTGGTGCCTCTACTGGTGCAGAAATGACATACTTCACCTTTAAAAATGAAGACAACAATGAAATTATCAAACTGAAACAGGTTTTAAAGTTACCACATTCCTAATAAGCTGTCCTTTTATTTGAATTTCTTTGCTAAATGAGAGAAACCTCTTAACATTATGTGTAATATATCAAGCAAAGGAGTGAAGATAACAGGTCTTTGGCTGAAAATGTGTCCTATCTGCTGGCCCATAGCTCTCATTATGTGGTCTAAAACTTAGTAGATTTTCTTAAACAATTGAACTCATTTTGAAATGTATTACATATTATAAAGTGGAAGCTTCTCTGGATTTAGAAATTGAATGGATTCAACTGTTAGCTGTTCTAAAACAGATCTGTCCTTATTTTGTCTGTACTGAAGTGCTTCATACAGTCCTGTTGGATCTATTTCAGACTGGTTTGGAATGACGTGTGTGAGTAAATGGTGACTAGTAAATTTTCTATTCTTTTAATTACTGACATTGAAAGAGGAAAGCATAACGCATGAAGACATTTTGAGCAGTCAAATATTGAGGTTATATTGTAGTTTTAGAGACTGCTAAGACTGATTAAAAGAACAAACAGTAGGCAGGCTACTGTACACTTAAAGGATGAAAGAGACAGGTTAAACACCAATTATCATTCATTAGTAATTACACTATGTAACACAATTTTTGTTCTTGGGTAGTAAGTGTTATTTCCTAATTGCTTATGCCTCAAAAGTATAGAAAATGGCTATTATTCCCCACAAACTTTGCTTTTGTGACCAGGACAGTGATATTTTGAAATGTACCTATTTCCAATGAGAAAATGGGCGAATTTGTCTTTTCGTTCACATAAAGTCAGAAAAAAACAACATATGAATCCAAATTAATATGTATTTATACTAAAGTAATACAAAAATGACTACAAAAGATTTAGAAGTGGGTAGTTTTTCAAGACTTAGTTTTATACTGTAAATCACTTTCATGAATCAGCCCCCAAATGTAGTCTCCCATCATGTTCTTGTTATACTGTCCTTGGTAGCGGCATTCAAAGTCCAGTATATCCTGGTGGAAGCGCTCGCCTTGCTCCTCTGAGTATCAAGATGAGCATCAAGGATATGGACTCTGAGGGACATCCTACAGCCCATTGTGCCGTAGTTCTTCACCAGAGTCTCAACCAGCTCCACATAGTTTTTGGCCTTGTGATTGCCCAGGAAGCCCCGAACCACTGCGATAAAGCTGTTCCAAGCCGCTTTCTCCTTACCAGTGAGCTTCTTTGGGAATTCATTGCACTCCAGGATCTTTATCTGTGGCCCGACGAAGACACTGGCTTTGACCTTTGCCTCAGACAGCTTAGGGTAGAAGTCTTGAAGGTCCTTGAAGGCTGCCGACTCCTTATCTAGAGCTCTGACAAATTGTTTCATAAGGCCCAATTTGATGTGCAGTGGTGGCATCAGCACCTTCCGGGGGTCCAACAGTAGCTACCACTTGACGTTGTTCCTCCCCACAGAGAACTCGGTCCGCTGTGGCAGTCCCGCTTGTGGTAGTGCACCTTGGTGTCCCTGCTGTCCCAAAGGCAAAGATAGCAGGGAAACTTGGTAAAACCGCCTTGGAGACTGATCAGGAATGCCACCATTTTGAAGTCTCCTATGACCTCCCAGCCGTACTCATCATACTTCAAGGTGTCCAGCAAGGTCTTGATATGTATCCACTTGGGCAGCTGGAACTAAACTGAACTGGTGGGCTTAAGGCCCCTGTATTTATACTACTATTTATATTACTGGAAAGTTCTAGAAAGTTCTAGAAGTTACTCAAAGATTACTCAGCACTGAATCTATCTGGAATGTTCTGGAAAATAGGTAAATTTCAAAATATCACTGTCCTGGTCACAAAAGCAAAGTTTGTGGGGAATAATAGCTATTTTCTATACATTTGAGGCATAAGCAATTAGGAAATAACACTTACAACCCAGGAACCAAAAAAAAAAAAAAAAACAATATTGTTACACAGTGTTATTATTAATATGTTTTATGTGGTACTATCTAGAAAAAGACAAGCAGACAACTCTATTTATTTTTACAGACTTAGGAAATCTTTAATAACTCTTTATCGATCTTTTCCTTTTATTTCATTATTTAAATCAGTCTTAAACATAATTGTAAGCTTAAAAAGTGTATAAACTAGTCTTATTTTTAGTTTCATACCAAAATTAAATAAGAAAGTTTTGCAATGTTTGCACTATAGGATCATCAACCTTTGCTCAAAGGAAAGAAAAATAACTAACATAACTATTTTAAGCATCATAGCATCTCCCATATCCTCTACCAGTTTATTGACCAGTCAATACAATTACATGCAGTGTTGTGAACATCTTGTTGGCTCAGTTTTTATCATGTCAGTGCAAATGTGTCTATTGCCATCCTGTATCATGGGGTGAAAGCACATGCCAAGACTCCATCACTTCCATGTGGTCACCATAGCAACCTGAGCCTTTTAGCAGTCACTGGGGAATTCCGTTTTTGCATGGCTCACTTGCCAAGTAAGCATGTCAGCCCTTCAGCCGCTTGCCTTTTGCTACACTTTAGCAACCAGTTGCTATGCTGCTATTGTTGCCATGCTTGTGTAGAGGGATTTATGGGTACTGAGCCCCTCTGTGATGCCACCCCACCCCCAAAGTAACTCAACATTTTTTGATCATTGCAATATCTGCGAAGAGCATCGTGCAACACTTGATCAAATAACTCATGCTTTGACTGTAGTATCGCTTTGTTTTGTTTTTTATAGCAACATAAAAGTAGAATTGCGTAGGCTTCCACCCACTGACGGTGAACAGTGTGCTATGATAGGGTTATTTCCTCTGTTAAAGTGACTAATTCTGCTGTTCAGATCTATGGGTTGGTGTCAAAGTAATTTCCATGTATTTCACTGACTTTCTGCATCCTTGGGAGAGGAAAATAAGTCAAATAATGACAGTTCTGCAAACTGCAGCATTATATAATGGGACAAGTGCAACATGGTGGAACAAAAGTGATGGTTGTTTTTTATGTAGCTGTTTGATGATGACTGGAATGAAACCCAAACATTGGTTTTGAATGATCTTCTCTTAGGCAAGATGTCTGATTCATAAATAGAAATGTTCTAAAATGCTCTTTAGAAAATTAAAGACAGTGGGATGTTTAAAAGAAAAAGCAAGGTTTGAGAGAAAGAATACTCCATTGGGACCATACTTGACTAAGCACAGTTGTTGAGTTTGTAAAGGGAGGGTTTGTGGGCAGGTGTCTCTCTGTAGTATCTTCTTGGCAGAGCTCAAAATCACAAGGGTAACGTGCCTCTCTCAGATTTTTGAGCCACGTGTATTTTGAATGCAACTTCCAAAATATTTTTTGGATAGTGCTTTTTGTAAAAATACATATTGTGCCAAAAATTTAAAAATAGAAAAATAGTGCCATACAAACACCCCAGTGAGTGAGCCAAAGGCAACGGGGCAAGGAAAGATTCCTAAGATGTGTATTAAGATGAGAAACAAACCTCATCTTAATACACATTATATAATTATATATAATTTTTTTAATTGGCCTTGAGATAGATTAGAGATTACAGGCGTTTGTTCAGAGGAATAATTAATGGGATATTGTTAATATATCTGGTTGACTAGATCGCAGAGTTGCAGTAATAATATCTTTGATATTATTATATTGTATTATAATGGTTCTGATCACCATACTGAGCAGATTTATTCTTTGATAGGGTCTATTATATCCATCTGAGAATGGAAATATCTATACATTTGTTAAATGTGCTAGCTTTTGTTTGATACCAGATTACATTACCATCTGAGTATAAAGGATGACATGTTAATTTCTTCTTCTGTGAGCCTAGTAATACAGTATATATAAAACATCCTGGTCTCATAGAATCATGTTACTATACCTACATTTTTGTGAAATCATTTTTACTCTTACGTATCCCAACAGTTTCCTGGTGAACTGAACAATAGATGCGCTACAACAACATAGACTTTTGTTCCCTTTTGCATAAATCACGAGTAAAGCGGCAAATTATTGTCATGTATATGGTGTCTTTTGTGTTAAGAACTCTTATTTGGAAGTCTTGTGTTTTCTGTTTCCCATGTTACTGTTTCTTGTCATTCCCTTGCCCGGGTGTTTCTAGTTTGTCATTAATTTCACGTGTATCTAAGTCCTCATGTTTCCTGATTTCCTTGTCTGGTCTTGTCCAGTCATGGCTGTGAGCTTTGTTTAGTTTCTTGTTTCGTTGTGTCTTGACAGTCTTTGTTAAATAAACACTACATTTGGATCCTACCCCTTCACTCTCCTAGTACCCTTGTTACAGAAGACCAGACCTAAAATTTGGATTCAGGAGTGGAACTCTTGCACCTTAGGCAGGATAATGACACTATAGAGTAGTGGTTCCCAACCCTGTTCCTGGAGGCCCCCCAACACTACACATTTTTGATATCTCCCTAATCAAACACACCTGATTCAACTTATTGGGGGCCGGATTCACGAAAATGTTCTTAAGAAAAAAATTAAGAAAGTTCTTAGGATAAATTATAAGAAGTTCGTAAGAACGTTCCTAAGTGCAATTCTTGAAAAATGATTAAGAAGTTCTCAAATATTTTCTTAATATTTTTTTCTACTCTTAAAGCTACACTGTAACTTTTGGCCCTCTAGCAGTAAAACTGCATGCATCTTGCAGAAGGACATTATTTTGGTTGTGCTCCGGCTCTGCTCCTCTGCGCGTCAAGTCAACCTTTATTTATAGAGCACATTTAAAAACAACAGAAGTTGACCCAAAGTGCTTTACAGATCAAACAAACAAAATATATAAAAACAGACTGATTTAAAGTTAAATATAAAACATAATAAAATAAATAAAACCATTTAAATACAACATCGTGTATTAATCCATTTCAGCCTATTCAATGATCTATTCAAAAGCCACAGAATAAAAATATGTTTTTAAAGAAGATTCAAAAATGGCTAATGATGAAGCTGACCTCACATGGAAAGGGAGACTATTCCATAGATTAGGACCTATCACAGAAAAGGCACGATCACCCTTAGATCTATAGCGACAACGAGGAACCCTCAATAGAAGTTGATCAGAAGACCTGAGCGCTCTGGTGGGGGAATAAGGGTGTAGAAGGTCACCAGTATATTGGGGTGTGAGACCAGATAGTGCCTTGTAGACAAAATCAGTATTTTAAAATCGAACCTGAATTTCACTGGAAGCCAGTATAGAGATGCTAAAACCGGGGAAATGTGATTCCTCTTTCTTGACCCTGTTAAAAGCCTAGCTGCTGCGTTTTGAACTAGCTGTAGGTGAGATAACACAGTTTGGGGCAGACCAATGTATGAGTTGCAATAGTCTAACCTTGATGAAATAAGTGAGTGGATCACAATTTCCAAGTCCTTATGGGAAAGAAAATGTTTTATTTTAGCGTTAGATCTCAGGTGGAAAAAGCTACCCTTGACAACAGCACTGATCTGCTTGTTGAAAAGTAATGATGAGTCTAAGAGTACGTTTACATGACAACGATGTACTAAAAATGGAAATGTTTTTCTTTGCATTTTTGAAAAGTTTCACGTACAGACGACAACGTTGTCAAAACGATCCCCGTTCACACGGATCCAAGAAAACGACTAAAAAAGCTGTATTATGCATGCCAGGTCAGTAGTTGGTGATGTCACTTTGTAAAGAAACACTACGCGCCTGCGCACATAAGCATTCTTCCAGAGAGCAGTGAATACAAACAATGAAGATGGCGAACGCATCGAGCAATTTTGTCTGGACAGACGATGAGGTTGCTTTATTACTACAATTACTTTGCTGGAGAAGCGTCAATAAACTCAAAATCTTGAGCAGCACAAACACAGTCCTGTAGTCCGACATTATAGTTTTGAGTGTCTCACGTGTTGTTTTGAAGTACTCGCGCGCATGCCTATAGACTGAACTCTCAAGATTATTCAATAAACTCATTTTTACCATCACTTCGTCTCCTGCCTTCTTCTGTATTCCCCCTGCTGACTCTTGGGCTGGTAGGAGAGTAAGTTAACATAACAAGCTGTTGATGTTGACAGGTTTTGGATATCAGACAGAACTCTGATATATGGATATCTTCTGATGGAGAGAGAGGTCTTGTGTACACTGGATCTAACATGCATTTTCACTGCCTCATGTTTTCATATTCTAAGCATATCATTGAATATTGTACATGACATCACATCTCTGTCTATAGGCTATATACATATGCGTTGGGTGAATGAATTGCAGGGTAAAGGTACATCAAATAAAATTAAGTAAATAAATAAACAACATTTAAAAGACAAATACATTTTTCCCATCTGAATCCATACATTAATTTCAAGATTTTCAAATTGCAGGTTCTGCCTACTGTACAATGTTCACACTCCATACAAAACACTCCAAATGAATAAATTGTTGATTATTGTTATTTGCACAGACACCAGTATTCATACTGATAATTATACATCTGAAATTGATGCCTATCAAGCCATCATTCTTTATATAACACGTAATACGTGTGACCATGACGTCATCATTTTCACAAATTCGTGTTTTTTATGTTTACACTGCATCGTTTTCAAAAACTTTCACTTTGAAACCCGTTTTCAAAAGTTTGTGTTTTCAGGCTATAGAGGAATATAATGTGCACTTATACTATACAGTTTTTCTGTGCCCTTGCAAGTTATGTGAATTGGGGAGAGATCGAGTCAAAGGATTTCTTCCAAATGGGTCTCAATGAGCCCATTAAATCTTGTCTGTCAAGAGGCAGATGTAGTTTTATGCTGGAGCTATACATTGATCATGCCCTTCAGCTAAGCTTCTCACTCTAAATAGTGGGGTACCACACTACTCCCTTCGTGGCTTCTAGCACTCCTTCACTGGAGACAGCACCGTCTGAGCTGGAAAAGGAGGAGGGAAGAAAGGAATTGGCTCTGGTCATGACCATGGGGGTGCCTTCCACACTCTCCATGGTTGATGCCCCAAGGTCTCTGTGGTGTAGGCCCCTTCACTCCCTGCTGTGGTGGTCTCGGAGGTCCCTACGACAGGGTCTCCTTCGTGTCCTTCTGCGATGGTCTCAGAGGTTCCTGTGACAGAGGTCCCTTTACTCCCTGCTCTGGTGGTCCAGGCTTCGGGAGTCCTGGTGGTCCCAGCCTCAGTGGTCCCAGCTTCAGTGATCCCAGAGGTTCCTGGTTCAGTGGTTCCAGTTACAGTGGTCCAAGATTTTCCTGGTTCAGTGCCATTGCCTTTGTCAGAGTCCTCCAGTGCCTTGTGTCTTCCTGAGTCCCCCAGTGCCTTAACCTTTCCAGAGTCCCCTGGTCTGTGGTGAGTCTCCAGATCTGCCAGCTCCACCCTGGCCTCCTGGCTGTCCACCAGCTCCCCTGTGGTCCCCTGGCTGTCCGCCAGCTGCGTCTAAGTGTCCTGTCTGTCTGCCAGTTTCGCCCTATCCTCCTGGCCATTTGCTGGCTCCTCCCTGGTCTCCTGGCCATCCGCCGGCTCCATCCTGTTTGTCCGCTGGCTCTGCCCTGGTCTCTTGATCATCTGCCAGCTCCACCCTGGTCCCCTGGTTCGTCCACCGGCTCCACACTGTTCTCTGCCCTATTTTGATCCCCCATGGTCTCTGCCCTCTCGTGATTACCCGTGGTCTCCATCCTCTCCTAATCCCCCGTGGTCTCTACCCTCTCCTGATCCCCCATTAGCCACGTTTATACTCAACCAAATAATCAGTTTATAATCCGACTGATAGCTCAATCGGATTGAAAAACCACCATGTAAACACAAAAATGATCCGATTGAGCTGGATCCGAATGGAATTTCCATCCGATTGAAAGGGGTGGTGTAGATCTAAAGTAATCTGTTTAAAAGAAAAATATTAGCCATATAAATGTTTGAATCCGACTACTTTCTCTATCGTATTCTAAAATACCTTGCGCTCATGCACAGAGCACTGGTGCGTATGTGTGTTTATACATGATACTCTTCGCGGGAACCTAATTTATACAAAGCAATGTATATACGCGCAAGACAATGCGCATTATTAAATGTATGCAGGCTCACACTGAATATTCTGCAGGGCACATATGTTCTTTCATGACATCTCAAAGCAAAAAAAGAACGTGTGTCATTCTCAATAGGGACTTTAAGCACCAGGTGTGGTTACAGTGTTCTGTGTTCCATTGAGTGTACACAACTTCACTCACTACCTGACGTCATAACCATAATTTCTAAAGCATTTCTTCTTTGCCATAGTGACAGTCGATAGTACATGACAGAGTAGGAAAGTAAATGTTAGAATATGTTTGACAAGAGATGGTGCAAAGTGAACACATTAAATATCCTATAAACTCTTTATTTAGCAGTCTTGTGTTTCCTGTTTCCCATGTTCCTGTTTCTTGTCATTCTCTTGCTCAGGTGTTTCTAGTTTGGCATTAGTTTGATGTGTATTTAAGCCCTCCTGTGTTCCTAGTCTTGTCCATTCATGGCTGTATTGTCGGTGAGTGTTGTGTAGTTTCTTGTTTCATTGTGTCTTGACAGTCTTGGTTTTAAAAAACACTGCATTTTGATCCTATCCCTTCGCTCTCTGAGTACCTTCATTAAAATGATCAGTTCATAAACACTTTTCACCTGTTCCTCACAAAACGCTGTATTATGCGGCCTGGTCTCATGAAATTTACATGAGCGTTTTGATGTTTTGGCAAAACTGAAATCACGTGCTTCATTAAACGTTTGGCTGCAGTTTCCAAGTGAAATGTCCAGCGGGGGTGCCAAAACTGAGCAAAATGCGGTTGTAATCAGACAAGGTTTTTAAGGTGAATTTTAGGTTTTAATAAAAAGTACCTCCCTAACCTAAAACTTTACCCTAAACCTAACCAATAGTATCCGAAAAGATAAATGAGAGTTTAACATAACTGTTTTTATCATTTGTCAAATCATGCGTTAAAGTAAAAGTGTTTTGATATCATAACGTAGAGGGGGTGAGTAATAGAGTGAAAAATAAGTTTTTATTAAAGTCATAATCAGCAGTTGTACTCATGATTTGTGTGACAATGAATACAACGCACAGCTGTTGGAGCGCCTCTAGTGTTAATTTAATCTGGAAACTGCAGCGAAACATAGGAAGCGGCATGTAAAAGTCAGTTTGTGAGTAATGTATGCATTACTTTTCTGTTCACAACCAGCTACATTTACAAACTTGTTTGCGTGCGATCAAAAAAAGTTGACACGTGAACCGAAAGTGTCATAGAAGCACCACAAAATGACATGGTTGCTTCAGCAATTGCGTTTTTCATGTCACATTGGCTAAGGTTTAGGTTTAAGGTTTAGGGTAGAATTAGGGTAGTTTTGTTCATTTACAACTCAATAGAGCATTAACATCAAAGACCTCATCTGTTTTTCATCTCACGTTTGCTTTTTCTGACTTTATTGGTTAGGTTTAGGGAGGTTGGTTCATTAACAACTCGATAGAGAGCATAACCTTAAAAATCTGCTTGGGACAAAATTTAACTTGCTTTTAGCACCTCTCAGTGAACATTTTACCACGTAACTGCAGTGAGGAACCACATACTATAATTTTCCAAAATGTTGCCACAATCATGTATTTTTCATGAGATCAGGCATGAGAAAACAGTTGATGCTGATCATGGAACAGTTTTCTATTCCTGTTAAATAATTAAATAGTTACTTAGCTAGAGAATTAGGTTAGGCAGCAAGTTTTGTGGCCTGGCTCATACCATTATTCTAAACATGTACAGATGCGTGGTCAGTGACAGTAAGCTGATTACCTTATTTGCTCCATAACAATGTGAGAATTTAATTTGGAATCCATAGACAAGAATGGTGAAAAGTAAACTAGTATTTAATGAGAGAGGTGTAATGGGCCACAAAGGGAAATGAAAGAACAGATGGATTGAATGAATAATGTAATTTTATAATCTTCACTTCAAGTCAGCAATGGATTTTCTATAACAGCTGATGTCATTTAAACCTCTAGTCCTCCAGGACTCTAAAAGAATGGAAAGCAGCACATTTGGGGAAAGAATTCAGAAGACATTGTCTGTGTTACTCGGAATGATAGAAGACTGTTATCTTTTTGATGGACTACAAAGACTAAAATTTGTGTTATATGTACCTGATTCCATTCAGCTGTCCTATAGAGATAACAAACCCCTATGACTTTATTTCTTCCATTTAATACAAGAGGAAAAGTTTACCAGAATGTCTAAGCTTTTTTCCATACAATGAATATAAATGGAGACCAGGGGCTGTCCACTCCAAAAAAGGTATCAAGAAGTAGATAGTCCATACAACTTGTGCGCTATATTCCAGACTGGAAAAAGAAGTTGTCATTCACTGAAAATCTCGCCGTGGTCACCATTCACTTTCACTGAATTAAACAGAGCTTGGACATTTTGCTATAATTTAATCATTTTGTGGTCCTCAGATGAAAGAAAGGCATGCAGGTTTCGAAACCCATGATGAGAAGTTACAGTATGTTGACAGAATTTAAATTTTTGGGTGAACTATTCCTTTAAGATGACAAAGATTACAATTTATTCATTATCTATTGTAATCGTTATCTGAATAACACACTATTATTAACATTTGATTAAATAAACATAACTAGGAATGAAATACGATAAGTGCTATCCAGATAGAAAACTGATTTGACTAGATAAAACACAAGAGATTGTTGCAAAAGTTGGACCTAAAGGGATTTTACTATAGGAGACGACTTGAGCAGTAACAGGTGGGTGCTTTGTGTCTGGACACTGTAATTCCATCAGTTCATCTGTCTCTAAAGGGTTCTTAAGGTCAGAAACGATCCTTTGATTGACGTCGACCTTGCGTCCCCCTCTTGCATGATAAAGAGCGGCTCGGACAATAGTCCCTCCCATGGTTATGAATAATACATGACATAACAGTTGGTCAAGAGGCAGAGGCTGTGCGCTGCTGTCTGTGCAGCGTTTAAGATTCAGTTTGCTAATGAAACGATTGAATCGTTTTCAAATTGCAGTAGAATCACGTTGATTCTCGACCAGTTCTCTGTGCACTCTTACAACGAATCACTGGCGTTTATTGATGTGTAGAGCGGATGAACCGGCCAATATTCAGCACAAGTATCTGCGGAAGGGAAGGGGGCTGTCATGATTAAAAACACCCACAAATCTCACACAGGTTACGCGGAAACCGGTGCCGATGCGGCGGAAGGAAGGTGGGACGGAAAGTAAAAGATAAGCGAGGTACGTCTTCGCCTTTGGTGTGTGTGTGTGTGTGTGTGTGTGTGTGTGTGTGTGTGTACTGTGCCAGACAGTGGCTGTGTCCGAAATCGTTCACTCGTTCACTATTTCCTATATAGTAAATGACAGTGAGTGCTCTATATCAGCGAGGAGTGAGTGGGTTCGGACGCTGACGTATACACCGAGCGTCGGAGAGAGTGATGGAGCTGTCGCAGAAACGACTCCATCACATATGAACTTTTATATTACATGTACATTACTTTGCAAAATAAAAATAATAATATGTGTTATTCTTAAATAAGATGCTAGATTAATACAATAAATCTTCATTCTGTTTGTCTGTTTGTTTTTTATAAATGTTAATTATTTAATTAAAAAACGACATAAGTTTAGTAAAATAGCTACATAATGTGTATAGTTTTTATTGATTATGTTACAGTATCTTTAAACTCCGATCCTACCTGGGTAACGTTTCTGGGCGGTGAGATGAGAAAACCATGGGAACATAGCACACTCATGTGACCATAAAACAGCACTGAAGTTATCAAAACCTACATTCATCCACTAAATTATCATTTCCACTGTGTGCAGTCTCCTGATTTACAATAATATCACCTCAGTGAATTATTTAGTGAAGAAACAATTCTTTATCTTAATGGCAAAATAAAACACATAACATCATCTACATAAATAAATTATTCATTTGAATGATTTTGGCTCACTATATTTTCTTGTTATTTTAATCAAGTAATATTTTTCAAAAAGTAAAACAATACAGTCAGAATGAAATAAAACATAGCAGGAATGAAGCTGTAGACTGGCGTCTCTCGCTCGTGCTCTTTCTCTCTCCCGTATGTGCTCCTTCTCCCGCATATCAGTACTCCCCGTGGTGGATTATGGGCAATAAACTGTTGTCGAGTGTACATCCGATGTACACTCAAAATCAGAGTGCATTGTGGGTAAGAGTGATGAACGAATGTAGGGAACAAATAGTTCACTCAGAATTCGGATGCTACTACAAAATGGCCGACACCCAAAATAGTGCACTATATAGTGGATAGGGGGCGATTTAGGTCACAGTAAGTGTGTCAATAACCAGCATGTTACCGAAACGAGGCCAGCAGGAAAAACATCTGTCATTCACCGAATCTCAGGGTTACTTAGCATTAGCATTTATAAAAATTTACCATGGTAACCATAGTTACTGCAGTTACCATTACTGTAAACCACAATGAATTAATATGGGATCAGTTTGAAGAAGCCTTTAGATTTTAAATTTTTTTGGAAACTGTGGAAACTAGAGTTGGGGTACTCGAGTTCGGACTCGAGTCCGAGTGTCGAGTCCAATTTTAATGGACTTGGACTCCGATGCATTTTTACTTGGACTTGACTCGAGCCTTTTGGACTTGGGATTTTTTTCCGGGTCCGGCCGAGTCCATGGTATTTGTGATGCAATGAAAAACAAACAAACAAACAAACAAAAAAATAACGTAACATAGGGTGACCATATGTCCTCTTTTCCCCAGACACATCCTCTTTTTCAGACCTGAAAAATGTGTCCGGCCGGGATTTCAAAATCGCCTCTAAATGTCCAGGATTTGGCTTTGTTTTCATAATGATGTGCTCTCTACAGTTAGGACTATCATACATTCAGTGTATTTGATACTGCGCATCAGTTTTCACGCGTTTTTCCTTACGTGTGATTATTCTGGCCGAGAGCAGCAGCGCTCACTTTTTTAACTCTCTCGCACGTGCTGTATGTGTGTGCGGAAAAGAGATTGCCATTCACCAGACGTGCTCTGCCACTCTCATCCAGAAATATCAATAATGTAAGTACACTTTAAAAAGTACGTTCCCCAACTCTGCAAATTATTAAACAGAACAAATGTTTTATCAGACTCACGTTTAGTACGCAAAGTCATTTCTAACTGAAAATGTTGACTATATCGAGACAAAATCAAATTTACTACGTATCAGGGACATTCAAACTAATACGACGGATGGAAATAGACCATGATGGAAATTGTACAACTCATCCAATTGCATATTTGTAGCGCAACCTCTGTGTGTTACCTGTAAAGCCGGCGCTTGCGTTTCAATGGCAAAAAAGTCAGAAAATAGAATGAAGAAAACAAGTGAGGGGAGAAGTCTCTATTCACCTATTATCCATATTAAATATAATGTGAAAAGATCGAAACGTCAGCCCAAGGTGAGTTTGATCTTGACTTTAGGGAAATAGGCTACACCTGGATACAGCAGGAGGACTGAAAAGTGTGAAGTGTAGTTGTAACAGGGGGGATTAAAATGGGAAAGGAGGAGGTGGGAACCGGACGAACCATCAAAGTAATATTTTAATGAAAACTTAAAAGACACAAACATAAACACACACACGGTAGCTACGTGTGGCTCTCTCTCCCGAACTGCCACATCCAGCTCGTCTTTATCCCTCTCCTTGGCTGATTAGCCCAATTGGGGGCTGGGTGTGCGCACTCACGGCCCGGCCCCACCCTCCTCCTCGTCACAGTAGTACTGTAGTATATAAATATTATTTTAATGGTTAATCTGATCTTTTCTGTTTTTATTTTATGTTGTTGTATTAAATTTTATGGGCATTATTAAATGTTTTAATATTACCATTTATTAAATGTATTAAACACATTAAATTTATTGAATTAATTACATTAAATGTATGTCACTCATAATTTTAGATAAAACTAAATTAAATTGAATGGACGAAATGAAAATGAAGTAGAAATAAAAACTACATTAAAATTCAAATTAAGAATAACTCTAGTTGTAATGACTAACGCAGCTTTCACTTTCTTTGGTGTACAAATAATTGAAATGTCAACAGAACGCAATAAGAAGTGTGTTGAAGGGCAGTTTTGTCTTCATACACCTAAAACATACGCTTTCATTCTGAAACCACTTAGAAATACAGTTTCTTGAACAGATTCATTTGAACTCGTACTTGACTCGGACTCGGCCTGTTATGGACTTGATCTTGAGTCCGACTCTGCCCCTTTTGGACTCAGACTCGATTGTTTAAAGACTCGGACTTTACTCGAACTCAACTAAGGTGGATTCGAACCCAACACTAATGGAAACTAATACCACGTTTGCAATTAAATGTTTATAGCATATTGTAGTAGGCTAAAACTGTAGTGTAGTTGACGTTTTGGCGGAACTACACTGGCGGCTAAAAGTTTAGAATAATTTACCAATTTTTGCTGTTTTGGAAGGAAATTGGTACTTTATTTCACCAAAGTGGCATTCAACTGATCACAAAGTATAGTCAGGACATTACTTATGCACCATCACTATTTGAAAAAAGTCATTTTTGATCAAATCTAGACAGGCCACATTTCCAGCAGCCATCACTCCAACACCTTATTCTTGAGTAATCATGCTAATTTGCTAATTTGGTACTAGAAAATCACTTGCCATTATATCAAACACAGCTGAAAGCTATTTGGTTCATTAAATGAAGCTTAATGTTGTCTTTGTGTTTGTTTTTGAGTTGCCACAGTATGCAATAGACTGGCATGTCTTAAGGTCAATATTAGGTCAAAAATGTCGAAAAAGAAACAGCTTTCTCTAGAAACTCGTCAGTCAATCATTATTTTGAGGAATGAAGGCTATACGATGCTTGAAACTGCCAAAAAACTGAATATTTCATACAAAGGTGTACACTACAGTCTTCAAAGACAAAGGACAACTGGCTCTAACAAGGATAGAAAGAGATGTGGAAGGCCAGATGTACAACTAAACAAGAGGATAAGTACATCAGAGTCTCTAGTTTGAGAAATAGTCACCTCACATGTCCTCAGCTGACAGCTTCATTGAATTCTACCCGCTCAACACCAGTTTCATGTACAACAGTAAAGAGAAGACTCAGGGGTGCAGGCCTTATGGGAAGAATTGCAAAGAAAAAGACACTTTTGAACAGAAAAAAAAAGGAAAGGTTAGAGTGGGCAAAGAAACACACACATTGCACAACAGATAATTGGAAAAGAGTGTTATGGATCTTAACCCCATTGAGCTTTTGTGGGATCAGCTAGACTGTAAGGTGTGTGAGAAGTGCCCGACAAGACAGCCACATCTATGGCAAGTGCTACAGGAAGTGTGAGGTGAAATGTCACCTGAGTATCTGGACAAACTGACAGCTAGAATGCCAAGGATCTGCAAAGCTGTCATTGCTGCACGTGGAGGATTTTTTGATGAGAACTCTTTGAAGTAGTTTAAGAAGTTCTGAAATGTTTTTTTTCAAATTGTAATTGTAATTTTTCATGTTATTAATGTCCTGACTATATATTGTGATCAGTTGAATGCCACTTTGGTGAATAAAAGTATCAATTTCTTTCCATAAGAGCAAAATCCGTACATTATTCCAAACTTTTAGCTGTCAGTGTATGTTACCATAGTATTTATTTTTGTAAAGTGCAGAGCACACTATCAGAACCAGTCTTTGAAGTGAGGACTTTTGAAATGACCTGTGAACTTAAAAAAATATTCCAGGTTCAATACAAGTTAAGCTCAATCGACAGCATTTGTGCCATAATGTTGATTAACACAAAAATGTATTTTGACTGGCCCCTCCTTTTCTTAAAAAAAAAAAAAAAAAAGCAAAGATTTAGATTACAGTGAGGCACTTACAATGTAATTGAATGGGAGCCAGTTTCTGAATATTAAAATACTCACTTTTTCAAAAGTATAGACACAAGATATAAACAATATGCATGTTAACATGATTTTAGTGTGATAAAATCACTTAATATCCTTTTCTTTGTACAAACCCTAAAACGACCATATAAATGACAATTTAAACACCGCTCAAATAATAGACAAGTTTTAACAGAAAAATTAATGTAAGTGTTTTTATAAAATTATAAGTTTAAAATGTCTGCCTCTAAACCTTCCAAAAATTGGCCACATTGACTTCCACTGTAAGTGCCTTACTGTTACCTTGATTTTTGCTCTCTCTCTTTTTTTTTTTTATTTAAAGAAAAGGACAGATAATTCAAAATAAATTTTTATGGTAATCAACATTATGTCACAAATGCTGTCGATTGAGCTTAACTTGTATTGAACCCAGAATATTCCTTTAAGGGTCATTCAGACCGAACGCATTCTTGTGCTAAAAAAACAAATAACAAAAAAAAACAGTGCCCCGATTAGAACAGAACGCAGATGTCTCAAGATGGTTGTAAAAAGTTGCAAAAAATAGAGAGCCTAGCACGTTTACATAGGAAAACAATTGAAATACAGCGCAGACAGATGTAGAACGCTTGTGAACAGCCCCTTAAAAGTGCTGTAAGGGATTTTAGCATTCTGAAGCTTTCAAGTGACTGAGCCGTTGAATTAGCCATGCCCCCTCATTCCAAAACCCCACCCTCCAAAGATAATTTTGAGACCAAAACCAAGCAATATACAATAGGGCACAATAGCGCCCTCAACTGACAAACATTATAAATCATAGACTCAATGATCTGCTTCAAATACAACACTATGAGAATGAGAAAAATTATTGACAGGTGAAAAGCGTGTATGCTGTTTACAAAGTCTACAGCTGTCACAGAGACCTGTGAGATATCTCAGGACACTTATTTCATTAATATCTTTAAGGGAGTAGGAACATTTTTTGGATACTTTTCCATGAAAAAAAATCACTTACAGCACCTTTAAAACCTCAATATTTAGATGCATCATTATTTCTAATAATGCAGTTATGCCCCTCTCACTTTATTACTAATACGCCATACATCATTGTTGTTAACAGAGAGGGCAAATCCTAATCGAAAGTGATCATCCACATGCCCTTCTCACTCTGAAGGAAAGAGCTCTTGATGTGGGCACTCTGAAGGGTGCATGGCATTACTGTTTGAAGGTACCTTTCACTAACAGTCTTGTGGAAAAATACTTACTTCAATTTGAAACGACCCTTTAGTGACGTCCCCTTCCCGTAGTGCCCTTAAGTACACCCTAGATAACTAGATTCTGGTTGACTTGCATTGTAATCACATGTGGGTTGTGTTAGTGTGAAAGTGTGAATAGTAAAGCATACTAAGGACAGTTGGAAATGTTGAACATCAGTCAGCAGAGTAGAGAAAATGGCTCCACAGATTTGTGGAAGTTTCGTTCAGAAGCAGCCTATCGAAACACTTCAACCACAAACTAACCAGTAAATTTATAAGAACCTGTCCAGCTGGGTTTGGTGGTTGAAATACTGTAGATGTGACTTGGGATAATTTTGGTGAGATGATTCCGTTGATAAATATTTGAAATCATCCTGAGGGTCAATATACATTTCCACCAAATGTAGTGCACAAGGAATGCTTTCTTTCTTTCTTTCTTACTTTCATATCTTACTTTGGGCAGATGTGTGAATGGGCATTGCAGAGTATTTGAGTAGATTTGATACCTTTCTAGACTAATTAGCAAAAAACAAAAATCGAGTGACATGTTCTTGGAAAATGTCTCTATGTGAATGATCGTACAGATGTAGGTTGCACCAGTTTGCTAATACATTTGCATGCCGGTGTGTTCATATTGACTGATCTTAACTAACTGAACAGGAATTAGCTGTCTGCCTCAAAGTAGGAGGAGCTCCAGGTCAAACCTATCGATGACGTGGACCAATGGCAGTAAGAAGGTGTTTAGCAGCTGGTACAAAGATTCCCTAAAGTTTGCCCTGGCAAGCTGTTACAAACCACCTAAACAAACTCAAAAATGTCTTAGTTTTTGCCAGATTTTGTTCTAATCGAACTCACACACACTTCGATTTCGTAGGAAGTTGGAAGTTTTGTAAGAAGGGACCTTAAAGCTTATCTGCTTTTGCTCACTCCCCATGATTCACTGCCTCCATGTTCTGGGAATATGCCAGAAGTGAAGGCAGAGGTTGGTTTCTGTACCATGGGCTTCTGCTGAGTCATTTTCTCACAGTGATGAGGAAAATGGAACAGCCAATCAGAGAATACAGGTGACAACATTGGATATGAGAAACCTGGTTTTGACAGTAGGCATGAAGGCATTTAAATGTGTGGTAACGTTTAGTCTGTGAGAGAAAGAGAGAGAATTTATAATGTTTACTCCAGGTTCTCAATTTTACATTGAACATCAAGTGGCGACCAGAGCAGTATCAAAATTGTTTATCATACAAAAGTAAAAATACAAAACGTCCTAAAATTGAAACACTGTTATGTATTTATAATGCCATATGTACCATAAATATACTCATAGAATCATTAACTGCATATGCAAAAAATGTTTGTGTAATGTCTTGTCTCCTGATTGTCAATAGATTCATGCTCTCAGTAGCCAATAATTCACCGCTCAAAATACATTGTGGCACAAACCATGTTCGAAACATGGTCGTTGCTATTCCAGATTTAATGTAGTCTGGGTCATGTCTTCCTTTAACTTGCATAGTTTTTTAATGGTTTTCAAGAATGAGGGCATGTCACACAGCTATATACATGTTGGCATCTGCCTTATTCTGCTAGTTCCTACCATGTGACTAATAAATTTGTGCCTAAATACTGTAGAGCAGTGTTTCCCAACCCTGTTCCTGGAGGCCCCCCAACACTGCACATTTTGTATAATCTCCCTTTTCTGACACACTCAAAAGAGTCTCCACTAACGAGCTGATAGGTTGAATCAGGTGTGTTTGATTAGGGAAATATTCAAAATGTGTAGTCTTGTGGGGCCTCCAGGAACAGGGTTGGGAACCACTGCTGTAGAGTTTGATTTGACCCATTCCACGGCCTTTGATATCAAAAAGTAAAGCTATGGGAAGCATTTTTTCCTTCCTTTAATAAAAAGTTGATAAGTTTGTGTAATGGGTAAAGGATGGGCAAGGAGGAGGCGGGAACCGGCAGAACAGTCAACGTAAACTTTAATGACATAAATATAACTGGACACGCCGTCGCCTGATCCTCAGCCATTCCTCCACCCTCTGGCGGACGACAGCCGTTCCTCCCCGGGCGGAAAGCAGCGAGTCCTCCGACCCCTGGCAGACGGAACAGCTCTTCCCCTTCCTGGTGTATGGCAGTGGTTCCTCCGACTCCTGCCGGCTGGCAGCGACTCCTCCGTCCCCCGGCGGATGGCCATGGCTCCTCCCCTGGCGGATATCAGCAGCGAGGACTCCACGACAGCACATCCCTCCTCCTTCCCAGGTTTTGGCACCAATGTAACGGGTAAGGATAGGCAAGGAGGAGGCGGGAACCGGTAGAACAGTCAACGTAAACTTTAATGACATAAACTCAGCTTAAAACAACATAAAACACATAGACGTGCACACATGCAGTGGCCACGTGTGTGTGTGTGTCTCTCTCTTGAACTGGCATCTCCGGCTCCCTTTTATCTCTCTCTCCTGCTGATTAGGTGACTCAGTGCCAGCCGTGCACCCTCACAGCCCGGTCACGCCCTCCTCCTCATCACAGCTTGCTATCCTAATTTTATTATTTATTAGTTACATTTAGCATTGCTTTCCCTTATCATCCGCAACCCTTTGAGAACATGGGCCCTAGCATTAAGTGCAGCACTATGCCATAAGTCATAAGCGCAAAGTCAGTGACAGTTGTCCATGAGGTTTTGGTATTTTCGGGCAAGCATGCGCTAAGTTTAGATGCAAGTAGGTTTAGCGAAATCACCTGCACAACGCGCAAATGGGGCTGGATCAAGTGTAATTTATTTTTGAGGTTTTCTCCAGTTATTGCACTGTCTGCGTCCTATTCTATAGTTCATTCCCTCAAGCACCAGCGATATAAACAAAGACAGCACAAGTTGGTAGTGTAAATGGATCACAATTAGTTAAAAGATTTAAAAATTAAGTTAAGTTTGTGCATTAACTGCATCCTTGATAATTGTCGGGCATATTTCTATGACAGTGACATGCTCCTTTTATATTCATGGAAAATGTGATTCTCATCAGAATTTGTATGTAGACAAGTTAAATTATAGAGAAAGTAAGTATTATTAATACTTTTTATCTACTGACACACAAATCATTTCTAGTGTTAACAGTGATTGTATCAGCACGCACTTCACTTCTACCGGTCGATTTTGATTTTGAAAAATTACATTCATTTATTGAAACAAACAAATTAAACCAAAAATATTTCTAAATTGAAATCACACTTCAAACGAAATGAAAATATAATCAAAATAATGAACTCCAACTTCTTCCACCAGACCATTTTGCAGTGACTTAAAATCACTCTACGACAACAGGTGGAAAAATACCATTGCAAATTTGAACATCATAATAATAATTGAAAAATTAACCATGACCTATAAATAGTTTAACACAAAACTCATAAATATTTGTGAAGAAGGATAGCAATGTGAAAGGTGAGCCACGAGACTGCGTCAACCGCCCCTCCAGTGCCTAACTTGGCATGGTTTCGCTCACCCACTCAATCCCTCTCCAGAAACCCCCGGATAAGTGCCGAATGGGTCAGTGGAAATAATTCCTCCCCACCCCTTTTCCTCTTCCACAAACTACCTCACCACATATCACAATTGTTCCCTATTCCTAATTTCTCACTTCTGCACACCCCACTTTTCATCTTTCCTTCTTAACCATAGGCAGAAGCTCCCTTTTTCTACTTCCTCTGTCGTTTCCTTCAGAGACCTCTTCAGCGCTGATCCAAAGATACCAATGTCTTTCAACAGGTGCTGCATTGATGTTCCCATAAACCCTCGACACCCAACCTCCATGGAGTAAGTGGCCATCCTCCATCCATTTTCCCTGCACTCAGTGGCCAGATCAGCACATTTTAGCTTCTTCCTCTCACTTAAGGGCTTCTCCCTCTTCCCATGGGACAGTAAGTTCAAAAATTATGACTTTCCTAGCTGATGCCGACCATAACACTATTTCCAGCCTCAGAAGATAATGGCGATTTCAGATGGAAATTTTAGCTGCTGGCCAAGATCGACCACCATTGACCAATCACTTCCATGTGCCAGATTGACCTTGACTCCTTCTGTGCTATGCCTTGTGCGGCACCTCCCTTTTGAACAAACTCAATGTGCTTCCTCTCAGGAGCATGATGGCCTTGGTTTGCCTTTATTCTACACAACTCTAGGATCTCTGCCAGCTTTTGCTTGACCTGATCATGCTGCCACCTGTCCTTGTACCAAGGCGGTCTTGCATCCAGCCAACATGTGCTTCAGATTTGACTCATAGGGCACAACTCTTCTCTTTACCATAACACAGAGACAAATTTCCAGGGCTTGGATGGGTGTCATAGTAGGATCTTATTAGAAAATGTACCCTGGCCTGTGGTATCTTCCACAGATCAGCCCATTCTAAAACTCTATTAGATGAACCCTCTCATTCGGTCTAGCGCCCTTGCTGCTTCTCGCTGACTGCTCAGATCAAATACCCTTCTTCTTCCATCTACCATCACGTTCCTCTTTTTTAGAGGCTGCTGACCACAGTTTGGGAGCCATCCCCAATCCAAGGCCTGCTCTTCCTGATTGGGTTCTTCCAACAATCTCTTGTTGCTTCAGTCTTGAAACTGCCCTGTTTACAGCCTCCTCTGCCTTCCAAGCATGGCCTGTTCAGATCTGAGCTTGATAAGCCCTCACAGACTGGTCTGTTGATTCCTTTAGTTCTAAGAACAACCTGATCTACAGCCTGGACAACACATAAGTGTCACCTCAGTCAGCACTTAAGAATCAAGCTTAGGGGCCTGGGTAGCTCGGCAAGTAAAGACGCTGACTACCACACCTGGAGTCGCAAGTTCGAATCCAGGGCATGCTGAGTGACTCCAGGCAGGCTTCCTAAGCGACCAATTAACCCGGTTGCTAGAGTGGGTAGGATCACGTTGAGTTAACCTCCTTGTGGTCGCTATTATGTGGTTCTCGCTCTCGGTGGGGCACGTGGTGAGTTGTGCGTGGATGCCGCGTAGAATAGCGTGAGACACCACACGCGCTAGGTCTCCACGGTAACACACTTGCCATGTGATAAAATGCGCGGATTGACTCTCTCAGACGTGGAGGCAACTGAGATTTGTCCTCCGCCACCCAGATTGAGGCTAGTCACTACGCCACCACGAGGACTTAGAGTGCATTGGAAATTGGGCATGCTAAATTGGGGAGAGAATGGGAGAAAAAAATCCCCTGCCCAAATAAAAAGAATCAAGTTTAGACTTTGCTGAAAGTTGATTTTAGCATCTTTATAAAAAGCTTTTACCCTTACACAAGTCCTTCTTTTAGCTAACATTTTTTTTTTTTACACTTAAGTCATAGCTTAAGACCATTCTTAAGAGCATTTCTGAGAGGTTTTATACATACGGCCCCAGATCTTGGTTTACATTTGTTTACTCCATCCCAAAATATTTCAGCACATTGCATAATGTTTGTTTAGTTAGTTTTACATGATCTACTATAGCATCAAGCCGTAATGAGGTGCTAAGCTTCAAAGTCTCGAAGTAAATTGCTCTAATGATGAGTAATAATAATTGCCACCGGCAGTTTTCACATACATTCTCTCTTATGATGCTTTGATGCTTGCTCTATAAAGGGGTATGCTGCATACACATGTATGTCTCTAAAGAGATAGAGATACATGAGACACTAATACAGAGAAAGAGAGACATTGAAGAAAAGTAGGGTAAATTCAGGTAAATTGACAGCCATTTCATGCCATTTCAATTTATCAAATGCCTCAGTTTACTTGAATTTACCTTTTTTAACTTCACTCTCTGCAAAAGAGTGGTGGTCAGTGTCAGACCAATGGCAGTATTTGGGAAACCTGTTCGAAAACAAACGTTTTTGCAATTCTGTTTGGTGACTATGTTTCTTGGAGGATATCTTCAGCTAATCCCTGTAGCGCTTAACCTCTGTTATATGTGTAAATATGTGTACAAGTGTGTATTTGTGTGTGCTTTCTAGGAATGCTGTAAATCCACTTCATGAATTTCAAGACAGGATTGGACTTCTTACGCAACATTTTAATGATCCCTGCACATTTGTTCGTTTTAACATGTTGGTGATAATTATTAATCCACACATAAGAACACAATAAATCAATAGTGTAAATCCACGTCTCTCCATGCTTCTCTCTCATCATCTCTCTGCATGCAGATTAGACTCTGTTTAACGTGCATGAGCTCTTGTAAAAGCACAGAGTGCTAGTATTGTTCCAATGGTTAAAAAAAAAGTTTGTTTTTCTCTCATTTTTTCACCATTAGATGTAAAGCGCTGGATGAAAAGTGATAAATTTGGTTAAAACCTGGTTACACATGCGGCAGGAATTCTGAGCTGCGCAGTATATTAAATGTACATTTAACAGTTATGTAATATTTCAAAACATAAACTATAATTTGACATGCTAATGGCATCTGATATGATAAGAAGCAAAATCACAATGACGATTATTATTATTATCAAAGCTGTTCAGTTCAAAGATGACATTTAAATCAGTCTACTTCATATCATCCTCATATCACATCTGTTACATTGTCTCATTTCTGGACTGTAAAGGTATTTTCTTTATGTGCTTTTTGTGTCAGTCAGTTTAGTTTGTGTTTGGGTTGTCTAATTTCATGTTTATATCCACATTCTTTATTCATAAATGAGGCCTAATTTCTACCTATACTGTACAGTATATTACACGTCACAACTGATTTTGTAGCAAGGTCTCCTTTCTCAGGAATATACTGTACTGTGCAAAAGCAGGCACTTGTGAAAAATGTTGCATACTGAGGATGTCTTCAAAAATAATGACACAAATAGTTTTCATTTATCACTTAATGTCATACAAGGTCCAGTAAACATAAAAAAACTAAATCAATAACAGCACCAATTATCCTAGGTACACCTGGACACAGTTTTCTTGGTTGTTGGCAGATAGGATGTTCCAAGCTTCTTGGAGAATTTACTATATTTCTTCTGACTATTTAAGCTGTCTCGGTTGCTTCTGTCTCTGTCTTGCCCACCCAATCAAACATTTGGGAAACACGGTTTTAAATAAAATATTTTATTTTTTACGACTTGTGAATTGGTTAAAAGCAAATGAGGGCGGTGTGTTGCAAACATTCAGGGTGGGCTGTAGACCACCCAACTGTAAAAAGGTATAATTTTCTATCCGTTCCGGAGTGGAACTTCAATAAATTGCCCTTTGAAGGTCTCTGCGTTGTTCTGTCTTTTCTGAGCGCTGAAGTAAAGCAATTATTGTTAATTTACACTTTACAAATTGATTCCGTTATTCAATTTTTCTGACTCCAATTTTATATTAATCTGACTCCAATTTTAAGTTGACCTCTAATTTAGATTATAGCTCTAATTAACTTCTGATCATTCTTTTAATTTGATCTTTTTAAGTTATTGATTACTCTGAATCATCTTAATTTTCATTATCCTTTCATCTGGGTCCTGATTGTCGCTTAGAGTCATATGCCGGCCGATTAATTGCATAGATCTGTCAGACACAAAATCGCCAGCCCGTTCATAGTCAGCGGTTGCAGGGTTTACTAATATCATCTGGTTCGGCCGCCTACTGCTTGCTCATAACCAGATGATAGTTTTATTTAGTCACGTTTCATACAACTTGCTAAGACGGTGATAAGCAGTGTCTGGTAGTCTTACGTGGTTTTCTCCTATTCATAAGCTCCAGTAATGATCATTATCCTGGACATAAGTTTGCGGTAACAAAAGGCGTCCCTCGAATCTACCAGTGATAGATGATTTCGGATGAATACAGAATAAATCAAAAAGTAACAATTTATTTGCCAGGAAGGATTTAAAACGTAAGTTACAAAATCAATCAAAGCCAATTTCACACATGATCAGAATAAATAAACATTTCTAAAAAGAAAAGACAAGTCAAAGAAACATACCTGACAAAACTACATGCAGCGGTACAGCATGGGAGATCTGCTTACAGATTCCCCGAGCTTCTTGCCAACTTTCCTTAAATACCCAGACAGAATAAACATTGTGTTCCAAATGATATTATCCTTTGAACAATGAGAATTTGGGGGTGAATATGTTCTTGACTTCCTGGGGTTTAACCTTGTTAACATACAGGAGATCATTTAAATTGTAGGTCAAGGAGGGGGATAGACCTCCAGAATTATTCAGTATTTGGCAAAGATCATATAATTTTGTCACCATTAGTTTTATCAACATGGGAAAGAGACCACTATATCAGTCGCACAGAGACCTCTTAAATGATATCAAACACATACAGTTGCATTCTTTGTTTTCATGGTATTTGTTATATTTTTTACACATAAATCTTGTGTCTTTGTATTGGTCCTGAGCTGTTGAAGGGGAGAAGGGGGAGAGAGAAGAGGGGGCAGCAAGGTGATTTGCAATTTATCACACTATGGTGATATTCAGGTGAAGATTTCAGTTTTGTAAAACAATGCAAAGGCGATTTGCAATTTATCACGTGGTAATATTCAGGTGTAGATTTCAGCTTTTGCGAGAGACGTTGACGTTGATTCTCGCAGAGTTCTTTGACTTTTACCGGAAATGGCACCTTTTGGGTGTAGACATCCTGGTGCCAGCCTTACACAACCAATCACAAAACAGCACCAGAAATTTTTCTATTTTTATCATTGGCTGAAAGCAACAAGAGGCGGCTGCTGCAAACCAGAGAGTCAAAGTCTGAGACGTCTTGTGAGTGAGGTCGGTAATAAGAGACATTTTTGTGCAGTGCATATGTTTTTAGTGCTCATAAAGAGCCCTGGTGGTGTCTCTAGCAATGACCTTGTGGCTGCTGTTAATGTACCACAGGCTCCCTATATCAATATCTGCCTCTCTCTCCACATCAGCTCCCCAAAATTGCACTGTGGATGATAGCGAAATACTGAACCAGAATTATGAAGTAGGTCTGCGTGTAATGGATTTTTCAATTCCGTTCCCGCAAGATTCTGTCCCGCTCCCGCAAAAAAATCTGTCATATTTTGTCCCACTCCCACCCGCAAAAGCCTGCTGGTAGAGGTCTGCGTAAATTTTCCAGTCCCGCTCCGGTATCATGGGCTATTTTTTTATCCCACTCTAAAAACAAACAAAAACCCCCACAAAAAAACATGTTTTGTTAACACTCTAACATTAACTACATTTCCATCCAAGGATTTTTTTTATGATGGGGTCATATTATACCAAAATTTATATTAAGACACTGAAATTTGTTCACACATTCCAAGTTTATTTTTGGAAGAATTGGAAAGAGTTTTAATGTTGATTCCAATCTCTTTGAAAAAACGACTGCAGATTATGCTGGCTGTTATGTATGGAATAATGCAGTGTTTTTCAAGCATTTCATGCTATCAAGTGTTTATTTACACATGTAAAAGAAAAAGAAATGAGCATAGTTTTTTTTTTTTTTTGGTTATAAATATTAGAAAAGAACATAAGCACCTAATTTTGTGACTTGAGAAATATGAAGAGGAGTGTTGAAGTTTTTATGTGTTTTTCGGACACCACAGCCACGCATTTCACAACATATTTTCTGCATGGACAAATAAAATTACATAATGTGAACGGATTATCCATATTTTAATTCAGGAATGTAACATAGGATTACAGGCTTCCTAATGCCACCAGTTCTGTTGCATTTTGCCAATTATTCCAATCAGTTTCTTCTAATAATCCCAGATGCAGACGAGCTACTTCTCCAATTCTAAGTCATCTTCTGATATTTTCTACTATTGCAATTATGTGAAATTAAACAGTAAGATGGCCAATTTCAATAAATTACCTCAATACTCTTTCCATTTTACACACATGTGGGGATATCTGGGAGGCGAAAGGCTACACAATTTGCGATATACTGTAGGCTACATACAATTCTGTAGGGAAATGGCTCAAGGGCAGATTAATTTAGCACTAAACCAAAACGTATGCGACAAAGTGTTTTTTTTTTTAAGAATGACATCATGACGCATATCATTTTATCGGCAAAAGGCCATTTGAATGGAAATGAGTAGGAGGCAGCAATTTTCTGCAATTTTTTTTTTCACGCATTTTCACTTTGTCGATAACAGAACAGCGCAAAAAGTGGGTGGAAACTTAGTTATTGCGAAGTATCTGACAGACCTTTTGTTGGTTTCAAAGTTTTGTTTGTGCCTTTCTTTAATAAAGCTTTAACATCCATAGCACTTGGATTTCCGCGCATGGTACTTTCCGCGCATGGTACTTTCCGCGCATGGAGCACAAGGAAGAATTTGTGTGAATTAGCCACCAACCCTGCGCCTGTATATCGTTTATTTATTTATTTATTTATTTGCTGTTGTGCAATTGACGAATAACATGAATAACGTTCTGTATCTTAAATACATAAAATACATTTGAGGAACATCTATTTTATTTTAGCGATCAAAACTTGTCACGCACCACACTCTGTTGCGCCTGCTCCCACGGGATTGCAGGCCTTTATTATAAAGCACCGTCCCCAGTCAATATTAGCTGATAGTACTGTTTGCGACCATGGCTGGAAACAGTGTTGTGCGGAACGCGTGCTTCTGTTTACACTGTTGTTAGTTCGGTGTCACTGAGAGATGCTGTCTGTCTCCTCACGTCTTACATTTTTTCAAATGCTGAGATAGTTGTTTATTGTTTGTCATTGTACTTTAAACTACTATGTTTTTGCCATGAAATTAACCTTTGGTGATGATATGGCATTCCTTCCATCCATCCATCAAAATTCCTGTATATTTCCCTGAATCACTTCACACGTTTCACTGGTACAAATATCAATAGGCCTACCCTTTACTACCCTACAAAGGCCATACTCATTTACTAACACTGAAAATGGCTTGAATTATTTTGATGTGGATTTTGTAGTTACTGCATCTCCACACAATTGTTTCTCTGAATTTCAGCATATGTGACAAACTCATCTATCACCGGACATATTATAAGAGACCTGTTTCAGTCATAATTCAATTTTGCATTTTGCCTTTGTAGGGCAGAATAATTGCTTATTACATTTCTGTCAAACATAAAGAATTGTCATAATTTAATATTATATAATTACTTCTTTAAGCAGTTCCCATCTGTGTCAAATTTTAGGCTCTTAATCTTTTATTTTATTGATCTCTCAATCCAATATATTTCCTTTCACTCCAACCTTATTCTCCTCCTTGATATTATTTCTTTCCACTTCATCCTTGCATTCATGGGGACTCTGATTTGTCTTTGTAATTTGCTTTAAGGCTGTAAATCAAATTACTCTGAAAGTGTATTGCTTTATTTTATATCGTAGTAATGGAGGTAGTATACCAAGAATAAGTGTGAGGGCTCACTTCAGTCTTATAGTTATATACAATGATACAATAAATTGATAAATTGATACAATCAATTTTATTTATTTCAATATATTTTTAATATGGGGAATAAGTGTAAAATACTGTATGATTATATTTTGCCTTTCGATCTTAACAGTTATGCCATGTTACACCAATTAAAGACATCCAGTTAGTAGTCTGAGAACCACCCCCCCATCCCAAATGCCCACCTATGATATCCCCTACTCTAGCATAGCTGGCAGGAGCCAGGCCTGTATCTGTAAAGTGCTTATATGGGGTTACATAAGGCAAAAAGCTGTCTTGCAAACTAATAAATATGATATAATTTTGGGGGAAATTGCTTTAAAAACAAAATATTAAGATTTTTTTTTTTTAAGCCATTAAGGTAAAAACAGCTATTTATCATTTTTGTGTTGGGGCCAGTGAAAATTTTGACAGGGCAAGTAAAAATCTGCACTGGCCCAATCAGGCCAGTAGAAAAAATCCTTAGTGTTGAGCCCTGAATCAGCTTACACCATATGAGCCGAATGGCTTAACATGTCAGAGAGACAGTTGACTTACCGATAACAAGTTCAAAGAACAGGTTGTACAAGCAATACATTGATGCTATTAAAGGAAATAAATGTTTTTAATAATATACTGTAACTATCGGGGCCTGGTTAGTTCAGCGAGTAAAGACGCTGACTATCACCCCTGGAGTCGCGAGGTCGAATCCAGGGTGTGCTGAGTGACTCCAGCCAGGTCTCCTAAGCAACTAAATTGGTCCGGTTGCTAGGGAGGGTAGAGTCACATGGGGTAATCTCCTCGTGGTCACGATTAGTGGTTCTCACTCTCATTGGGGCGCATGGTGAGTTGTGTGTGGATCGTGGAGAGTAGCGTGAGCCTCCACGTACTGTTAGTCTCCACGGTGTCATGCACAACGAGCCATGTGATAAGAGGCGTGGACTGACTGTCTCAGAAGCGGAGGCAACTGAGACTTGCCCTCCGCCACCCGGATTGAGGTGAGTAACAGCGCCACCACAAGGACCTACTAAGTAGTGGGAATTGGGCATTTCAAAAGATTGGGAGAAAAAGGAATAAAAATATAAAAAATAATAATACAACTATCAAATGATAGTTGTATTATTTAATTGAACTATAAATCTGCCAACATTTCCGCTGAATTTATCTGGCACAAAAATAATGATTATCTCTATCAGGGTTACGTTAAACAAATGAGGTGGCAGCATTAAACTGAACAATGAAATTCATACTAAATAAAAACGTACAATTGGACAAATTCATTTATAATAAATTAAACTAGTAAATCACTTTCTAGTCAAAAACAGTAATAGACAGCTGCAATTACTTAAATATTTTGCTTCATAAAAGCTTGAAAAAGTGGTAAGAGGTGTGAGTGATTAGACATGGGTAGGGTGTAATGTGGGTCATTGTAAAGAACATTGCTTCCTCCCCGAATGCCTGGAACACTCCATAACCTCTGACCTTTTGCTGCAACGGAGCTAACAATATTTACTGCGACCTTGTGTAGGGTGCAGGTCAATCAATTGAAGAATCAAACACACACACAAAGACAATTCCAATGCGAACAGTATCTCAGCCCTTCTAAATTTTAAGTGTCTTCCTAACTCTCCTGGACGTACAGTATAGATAGACACAACCTACAAATGCATACTCTTTAAACATAGAGGAGGGCTTTGGAATGTAAACTAAATATAATTAGTCTACTCATGTAAACAATGTTTGTGGTTAGTATAAAGAAATTCAAGCAGTCATGTCTCTATGCGGTTCTGCTTTCCACTGATCCAGCCCACATCTGCTGTTTGTAAGCATGGACAAGAGCCATGGAGGTCTAAAAATACACAGTACAACACTGGCCCTTTATAACACACACTCACCTGGTCACACCTGGTCTTTCTCAGCAATACAAATACTGTAAATCCTGTTGTTTATTGTTCTGTAATAGTCTGCTCTGTACAATTCAATTACCTGTGCATGTCGAGTCCATTTTGATGGCCACGGGGGTTATCTGCCGCTTTGATATTTCCATGAAATATTTTAATGCCTTTTCCGGGCATTGCAATTGTCAGATTTGTATTGTAACCTGAGTAGTTTTAAAAGCCAAAACTTCCTGTGGCTTCACAAGCGATCACATTTCCTTCAGACTCCTTTAAGATTTGACTTCGCCTTATCAAATTACCTTGCTGGAGCGCAACAGAATGGAACAGTATGCAGGGGTCTCGAGGCGCCTTTTTAAGTATTTGACCGTTTTTAACTTTATACAGTATTTTAAAAATGCAGCGGTCATGGCAGGACGCTCCAAAAGAGAGCAAGATGTATCACACTGGCCAAAGTGTGCATGTGAATGACTCTAGAGGTGGTGCTTTAAAGGGAATGAATTTAAAAGATGCAATGTTTTTTAAGGGTAGTTCCCACAGGCCGTGTTCTGTTTTTAAATAGCTTTTCTATGTAACCATATGCTATATAGATATCTTCAACTGTTGCAACACTTTTCATTATGTTTTTCTGACCTGAGACTCCTGCGTTTTGTTTCATTCTGTTGAGATCCGTCTAACTTTTTTTAAATGCATAATGCATTCTGCGTGAACGGCCCCTTATAGTGCAAAATGTCAAAGCACGCTGCCAGCCCTCTAATTATATCATTGCCGTTATCTAAACAAACAACAACAAAAAATATGTGTGGATACTTATATTTTAAAATCTGGATAAAATCGGGATAAACTAGTTGACCTCACTAATCGAGTTGGCCAACGTGCCCCATCCCTGCTTTCTTTTCATTTTTTCAGACATTGATCTGTAATTTATTTTATTTTTTTAAGATATCCCAGAGCAATCTTAGAAAGGCGGTTTCTTTGATTTTTAGGGTGTGATTGAAGATAAGGGTTAGTCCCCACAAAGAGGAAGTGTGTTTTAATACATTTTTCATATATCATGCCTTATGGTGAACTAACATGTGGAAGGAATAGAAAAGGGGACTTGTTGATTTGTCAGGGTGAAGGTGTTAGGGGACAAAAGGAGCCGACATTCCTTTTCCCTCCTAGGGTCACTTCTTCTCTCTGTGGGATCCAACAAATAGAAAAGCTTCAAGAATGTTGCCTCACAATAACTAATGAGCTCCTAATTGATCTCTTGCTGAATTCCTCTTTGAGTCACTGGGGAGGAGAGAGAAAGCAAGAAAATATTTTATTTAGCTTCTGCTGCCTTTGCCAGGGTTCCATATGCTGCCTAAGTTTGCGATAATCTCTGGCTGACTTTATATAATCCTGCTTATTACATGGCTACCAAATAAAAGCATTACAAGTCAAAAGTTTCTGCACACTTTGCAAAATGTATGTTTTTCATTGTCTTAAAAACCTTTTGATAAAAACGATTTCTTTTTTTTTTTAAATATGTAAATATCAATTTCTGTCATTTAATTAAATTTTTAATCAAAATAATTACATGACAATCTGATTAGTTAATTTAATTAATCGCATATATAAATATTTTCTGATAAAAGCACCCAAATAACAATATAATATTTTATAATGATAAAACAATTATAGTTATATTTAGAGAATAATAAATAGATATTAGAGATGTAATAATTAAAAAGCATTACATTGTGGCATATGAGTTAAGCCGACAAAGTGTTAAGTCAAAACAAAAAGTGGCTTCAGAGGGCAATATATTGCTTATTTCCATATTATTTTCTGTTTATTAATGCATTATTTTAATATAATAAATCACACTGAATTAATATATATACACACACACACACACACACACACACACTCTCACACACACACACACTGATCAGCCACAACATTAAAACCACCTGCTTAATTTTGTGTAGGTCCCCCTCGTGCCGCCAAAACAGCACCGACCCGCATCTCATAATAGCATTCTGAGATGATAGTCTTCTCACCGCAATTGTACAGAGCGGTTATCTGAGTTACCGTAGACTTTGTCAGTTCAAACCAGTCTGGCCATTCTCTGTTGACCTCTCTCATCAACAAGGCATTTCTGTCCACAGAACTGCCACTCAATGGATGTTTTTTGTTTTTGGCACCATTCAGAGTAAATTCTAGAGACTGTTGTGCGTGAAAATCACAGGAGATCAGCAGTTTCAGAAATAATCAAACCAGCCCGTCTGGCTTCAACAGTCATGCCACGGTTCAAATCACTGAGATCAAAATTTTTCCCCATTCTGATGGTTGATGTGAACATTAACTGAAGCTCCAGACCCATATCTGCATGATTTTATGCACTGCACTGCTGCCACACGATTGGCTGATTAGATAATCACATGGATGATTGTTGGTGCCAGATGGGCTGGTTTGAGTATTTCTGTAACTGCTGATCTCCTGGGATTTTCACACACAACAGTCTCTAGAGTTTACTCCGAATGGTGCCAAAAACAAAAAACATCCAGTGAGCGACAGTTCTGCGGAAATACCTTTTTTGATGAGAGAGGTCAACAGAGAATGGCCAGACTGGTTAGAACTGACAGAGTCTACGGTAACTCAGATAACTGCTCTGTCCAGTTGTGGTGAGAAGAATATAATCTCAGAATGATACTCTGAGATGTGATACTCTGAGGCGCTGTTTTGGCCGCTCGAGGGGGACCTACACAATATTAGGCAGGTGGTTTTAATGTTGTGGCTGATAGCTGTGTGTGTATATATGTATATATAATAAAATAATATACATATTGATAAAATCTAAATTTATGTATTTGTTTATGAAGGAGTTGAAATTAAAAGTAAATAAAGTTTAGGCCTGTCATTATTTTTGGTCTCTACATATTTCCTATACATTCAAATATGTTTCACTGTTATTCTAAAATATGGAAAATATTAGTAATAAAGATTGTGTAGGTATGTCCAAACTTTTGATTGGTAGTGTAAATGCACATGAAATATTAATCTGAGTTCAAATATCTTTTTTTATAAGAGAAGAAAGAGACCACCTGATGACATCACAGACATGAAACTAGCACAGCAGGAAATAGATTGCTTGGCTGGAACAACAACAAGAGTTTTGTGGTCATTATACAAAAAAAATAAAAAAATTGACCGCAGGACTTTTTAACAGAATTAAACATAAAGACACAAACATAACCACAGATACATACAGGGCAGCTGCCTGTAGCTCTCTCTCTCCCGAACTGCTGCCTCCGGCTGCCTTTATCCCTTTTTATTTGTAGTTGATTACTCTTTTTGAGGAACTTACCCAGTACTTATAGACCAATCCCATTTTTTACAAAAATTTCAGCGCATGTGCAACAAGTGGTGGCATAAAGCCAGCAAACTGTAGTGTTAGATTTGACAGATTAAACTATTAAATGAAAGTAAGACACAAAACCATCATGAATACGGAAATATTCTTAGCTATACAATTATTATAATGATATGAGTTAATAACATACATGTAATAATGTTTGCTATAAATGTTCACTGCAAAACCATGAGTTGAAATGAACTCCTAAATTCAGTCAGCTCTGTTGATGGCTTGAAGCCACAGCTGTCTACGCGAGCCCTCAAAATAATTTTTCAACAATGGAATCTGAAAAAAGTTTACTATTTGCACACGGTTTTTGCCACCACTTCCGTGTGTGATGTAAGCGGTGACGTTGTCAAAGAATTGGTCTATAGGGACTCACTTTAACGTTTAATAAAGCACCTAAAAAGGGGTAGCTCAGCAAGTAAAGACGCTGACTACCATACCTGGAGTTGCAAGATAGAATCCAGGGCGTGCTGAGTGATTCCAGTCAGGCTTCCTAAGCAACCAGTTGGCCCAGTTGCTAGGGTGGGTAGAGTCACATTGGGTAACCTCCTCGTGGTCACTATAATGTGGTTCTCGCGCTCGGTGGGGTGCGTGGTGAGTTGTGCGTGGATGCCGCGGAGAATAGCGTGAACCCTCCACGCGTGCTAGGTCTCCACGGTAATGCGCTCAACAAGCCACGTGATAAGATGCGCAGATTGACGGCCTCAGATGCGAAGGCAACTGAAATTTGTCCTCCGCTACCCGGAACGATGCGAGCCACTACTCAACCATGAGGACTTAGAGTGCATTGGGAATTTTGATCCCCTTTTCTCCCAATTTGGAATGCCCAATTCCCACAAGTCTCAGTTGCCTTCGCTTCTGAGACCGGCAGTCCACGCATCTTATCACGTGGCTCATTGTGCACGACTCCGCATGTGGAGGCTCATGCTACTCTCTGCGATCCATGCACAACTTACCACGCGCCCCATTGAGAGCAAGAACCACTAATCGCGACCACGAGGAGGTTACCCCATGTGACTCTACCCTCCATAGCAACTGGGCCAATTTGGTTGCTTAGGATACCTGACTGGAGTCACTCAGCACACCCTGGATTTGAACTCGTGACTCCAGGGGTGGTAGTCAGCATCAATACTCGCTGAGCTAACCAGGTCCCCAAACAGGCAGCAATTTACATTTTTAACTCTTAAATAAAATCATTAATAAACTATGTTAAAAGTGTTGAATCCAATACTTCCAATCGGTAACTGAAAGCTATTACGTGTATTACTGCATATTGCTGCGTCCATGTCTCTAGGTATCAGTATCAAGTACCAATACTAGTACCAAGAAGGCTTCCATTTTGGCAATATAAACACAAATTACAGATTTGACTTTAGTGTTAAGAGAGTAAATAGGATCAATGTTGATTTCGTTTTGACTTTAACTATATACAATTGAGTTTCTGTTTTTCCTCATAACTGTTTGTCTTAATAACAGAACACTAACAAAATGACTTTATTTGGTTATATTCAGTTGTGTATGCATATTATTAATAATTCTTTTTTTTTCTGCTTAACCTTGTTATATATTGTGTTTATAAATGTTGAAATGCATCTCTGCATCTTTTACACTTTTCACCAGAAATTTCTCAATCGTGCATATTTGTGAAACAGAAAGTAACCCTGTAAGTTTTGGCTGAGATAAACTGAAAATAGAAAAACCACCTTTATTTCCCTGGAGTGTAAAAGAACTGAGTCAAGGAACTAAAAGTACAGGGCGTGTGATATTGCATCAGTCATGGAGAGAGAGAGAGAGGTTGTTTTGAAGTAATTGTGTTTTTTTAATGAAGCTGGTAGTTTGGAGTGTGTTTCCTTTACAATGATGTAACTCACTGTTTAACCACCACAGTACGATGCATCATTGGAGAAATTTAAAAACTAGTCACTTTTATCTCTTAAATGGCTGCATTCACATTTACATGTCGTTTCAGAATGCTTTCTGCAAAACCCTGGAATAAGCCGTTTTCTTAAATGCATGAAAACAGTCAAAGTCTTGACAGAATGAAAGACACACACTCAGTGACCACTTTATTAGGTACATCTGTAAACCTACTTATTCATGTGATTGTCAAATCAGCCATAAAATCATGCAGATGCAGGTCAGGAGCTTCAGTTAATGTTCACATCAACCATCAGAATTGTGAAAAATGTGATCTCAGTGTTCTCAACCGTGACATGATTGTTGGTGCCAGACGGGCTGGTTTGAGTATTTCTATAACTGCTGATCTCCTGGGATTTTCACACACAACAGTCTCTAGAGTTTACTAAGAATGGTGCCAAAAATGAAAAACATCCAGTGAGCGGCAGTTCTGCAGACAGAAACGCCTTGTTGATGAGCTAGGTCAACAGAGAATGGCCAGACTTGTTCGATCTGAGAGAAAGGCTGCGGTAACTCAGATAACCGCTCTGCAATTGTAGTGAGTAGAATAGCATCACAGAATGCACAACATATCAAACCTTAAGACAGATGGGATGCAGCAGCAGAAGACCACGTTGGGTTCCACTTCTGTCAGCCAAGAGCAGAAAGCTGAGGCTGCAGTGAACATTATCTGAAGCTCCTGACCCGTATCTGCACAAATTTATGAAATACACTGCTGCCACACGATTAGATGATTAGATAATTGCATGAATAAGTAGGTGTACAGGTGTTCCTAATAAAGTGCTCACTGAGTGTATATGGAATGAAAGATATAGAAGCCTCATGTCCACAAAGCAAACTAACAAAAACTATTCTTCTGACCACAGGTAAAGAGCTGTGGTTCCACCCACACAACTTTTCGATGCTGTTTGCGAATGTTCGTTGGAACTACGGTTTCGGGAATCACCAAATTGTTGAACTAGTTGGCTAACAGTGCTTTTGGGAAACACACCACTTGTTGACTCGTCATTTTAGAGACAGGTTTTGCTGTTGTTTTGCTCCAGTCAGATTGTATTCGAAAGTGTGGAATACATATTCAGAATGACACAGTTTCCCCTCATGCTTTAGGTCTCACTAAATTAGAAATGTGGTTACCAGCTTGGATTTTACAATGCAACACTTATCACCACCAGACTCTTTGAGTTGAAGAGGAAAAACCTCCATTGTTTCTCTTCAAATGGATGAAGGTCCTCTGTGTCCCAGACTGACTGTTAAAATTCAGCAGAACCCCAGGAAAAAGGGGCACTTGCTCTAGACTAATTGGCTCAGTGACACAGCTGTAACACACAGGGTTACTAGGGAGAAACAGAGACAAGAATTATCTCACCTTTGAACTTTAACCTCTGACCTTTAACCAAAGTGATTAAATTAACTAGTAAATGGATTTACTACATCTGGTGCTGGTGTGTGCAGCTTAAATAGTTAGTTTGCCCAAACAGGAATATTTAGCCATTATTCACTCAACCTCATGCCGTTCCAAACCTGAATGACTTTTTTTCTTATGCAGAACACAAAAGGAGAAATTTAAATGTTACGGTCCATTTCTTCAGTTCAATTGAACTGAATGTGACTCACTTTAAAGCTAAAAAAAGTATCATAAAACATGTCCATGCAGCTTGTGCATCATATTATAGTTCTTCTGAAGGCATATGATAGGTTTGGATGAGTAACATCCTAAAATTTAAGTCATTTTTCAATGATAATCTTAACTGTGATGGTCACTATAAATGTATGTTCTATGGCTAGTGCTGCATAATCAATGTGATCTCATGAGAATTTGTAAGCAAACGCACATTCTCTTACATTTGCATAGACACTGAAACGTACAATAGTGACGTATTGACAGCATCTAAACTTCATCATTTTACGTATTAACACCTATTGAAACGTACCAATGTTTAAATGTACTGTTTTAATTGATTAATATTGAATAATTCATAGAATTAATCAGTTAATTAAATGTAATTTATAATCAATGAGATTAGATAAATGCCATCACATTTATTTAACGCAGTTGACATTATATGACATTTTAAAAGTTCTGTGTGATTTCTGCTGCCCTATACAACATTTTAAAGGATTATATCACTTTAACCAAGAATAAACGTTAAAATGTGAAAACGAATAAAACTCTGTATTCGTTTAATCATTTATTAAGGATTTAATTTTATTTTTGTTTGCCATAGGACACAAAAGGAGTTTTCAGAATAAGCCAAAAAACAAAATAAACCACAAAAAGCACCATAAAACAATAATAAAATTAATCCATATATTTGTTAGCTATAATCCAAATCTTCAGACTGCTTTCTTTTCTGTGAAGAACAGACCCAATTCAAGCCTTTTATTCAATGATCTCCATCTGCCGTCAACCTTATGTAACCATCAAACCCGTGTTGGCTGGTTTAGTTTTCAAAATTAAAAATTTGCCACCTCAAAAAGCATTACGACCAGCGGTTTTACGGCAGTGATGTTGAATGCTCATTGGCTCTCAAGTGTCTCGTGACCTTTGCGACATGCCGTATTCTGTGGCGTACATGTTTAAATGAGATATGACAGCACCGTTATGGAGTGCATCAGGAGAAGATTTACAGCGATTAATAATTTAAATATCACTCTCTATCTCACACAAAGCTATTGTATGCTGTCAGGGAGCACATTGGATGCAGCGCATCGCCCTTTGTTCTACTTTTTTACTGAATTTTGCCATTTTTCTGAATAATTATTGTGATTAAATGTACCTGCCTATTATGTGTTTTATATGCATAATAAATGATTATGGTTAGGTTTAGGAGTAGGTGTGGGAGTTGCGGCTATAATATATATATATATATATATATATATATATATATATATATATATATATATATATATATATATATATATATATATGAATATATTGTGTCAAAAATCTACTTGTTACATGTTTTTATATTGTTGAAATGTGGTTATGTTTAGAGGTTGGGGTAGTGTTAAGGGATCTAAAATATAAAATAGAATATAAAACAGTAAAAATGTACAAATATATTTACAGTATAATCGATTCCTGTATTCAAATATATTTGTAAAGGATTTGTCGATATTTTACGTTTCTAAAGCTGTAAATACGTAAAAATGTTTACGTTTTAGATGCTTTCAAACGTCCATATTGTACGTTTTAGTGTCTATCCAAACAGACAAACCTGTACATTTAAATGTTACAAATATTAACGTACAAATAGCTACGTATATTAATGAGGTCAGGCTGGCGTAATTAATTATTTTTTGTTCAACAGAAAAAATAACAGCATTAGGGCTTTAAACAATATGAGGGTGATTATATACTGACAGAATTTTCATTTTTGGATTAACTATTCCTTTAAAAGAAAGTAGAAAATTACTTTGAATACATGTAAATCTGAGCACAAATTATTACGTTTAATGTTGCACAAAAAGACACATCTGCTGTTTCTGTATCTAAAGTGATATATAGCAGTTATATCAAAAACCTCTCATGTCTGTAATTGTTAGAGTCTCAGCCACTATGAAAGACAAAAAAGACATCCATTTATGAAAATCAACAAAAGCACTGAGCATTGTATCCAGAGAGGAGAGTGGTATGAGACAATGAATATGAATGTGCTTGACTGTAGTGCTGCTTCAGTGAGAGTGTATCTGGCGGTACCACTCATCTACGATAATAACCCAGATTTAGCATATCTGTCTGACTATGGGATATCACTCTGCGAGTGAAGCGATAGAGAAAACACCCATCAGCTCACAGAAAGGCCTGTCAACTACTTACTCAGCTACACAGATGGGCAGCAACATGGCTTGTTTTATTCAACAATATCTGTTACTTTTGGAGAATCTGGCATATATTAATAAAGTGAGCCCTTTAACTGATATTATTTTTTATAGAAAACTTTTTATTTCTGTATCTCTGAATAAAGGCATACTCACGCCAACTCTGATGTGCCTGAACTGACCCATAGGATTAAACGGTCTGTTTCTTTGCTGCTGTACCTTTAAAGGGATAGTTCACCCAAAAATGCTCACCCTCATGCTATCCCAGATGTGTATGACTTTCTTTCTTCTGCTGAACACAAACAAAGATTTTTAGAAAAATATTTCTGCTCTGTAGTTCCTCACAATGCAAGTGAATGGGGACCAAAACTTTGAAGCTCAAAAAGCACATAAAGCCAGCATAAAAGTAATCCATAAAACTCCAGTGGTTAACTCTACAGTATATCTTCAGAAGTGATTTGATAGGTGTCAGTGAGAAACAGATGTATATTATTGTCCTTTTTTACAATACATTCTCCTCCTTGCCCAGTATGTGGTGATGTGCATGAAGAATGTGAATCATCAAAAGCAAAAGAAGAATGTGAAAGTGAAGATTTATAGTAAAAAAAGGACTTAAATGGTGATCTGTCATCTATCATATAATTTCAGAAGATATGGATATAACCACAAGAGTAGGGCTGGACGATAAATATGGTCAAGATATTTTAATTAAAAAATATTGTGATATTCCATTACCTTGCCAACCCCCACGGTCTAGGGATCTGTGAATATTATTGCTTTATTGATTTTACTCTAAATCTCCATTTCACTTTCACTTTTACATCTGAAAGTCACATGTGGTGCCTGTTTCACTCTGGAAGTGAAAGTTAACATGGAGATTTAGAGTAAAAAAGGACTTAAATATTGATCTGTTCCTTACCCACATCTATTATATCATTCTGAAGACATGGATTTAACCACTGGAGTCATATGGATTACTTTTATGTTTCCTTTATGTGATTTGTGGAGATACAAATTTCTGATCACCATTTAATCAAATCAAAATCAAATCACTTTTATTGTCACACAGCCATATACACAAGTGCAATAGTGTGTGAAATTCTTGGGTGCAGTTCCGAGCAACATAGCAGTCGTGACAGTGATGAGACATATACCAATTTACAATAAACATCAAATTTACACAACACAATTTAAAATCTAATATACACATAGTTAAACACAACACAATATACAAATAACATACAATGTACAGTATACAATACACACAATATAGAATACACATTATACAATAAAAAAAAAAGTATATATAGTATATATAAAATATACAGTAGGTTGTATTGTTCTGTATTGATAGTCAGTTGCCAGTGTGTTGTTAAGAGAGATATAATTATGACAGTCCAGTGTGAGATAATAAGATTAATAAAGTGCAGTGCTGATGTATATTGATTGTGAGAGATCAAGAGTTCAAAAGTCTGATTGCTTGGGGGAAGAAGCTGTCATGAAGTCGGTTGGTGTGGGTCCTGATGCTGCGATACCGCCTGCCTGATGGTAGCAGTGAGAGCAGCCCATGGCTGATGATCCTCCGAGCTTTTTTCACACACCGCCTGGTATATATGTCCTGGAGGGAGGGAAGCTCACCTCTGATGATGTATCTGGCAGTTCCCACCACCCTTTGCAGGGCTTTGTGGTTGTGGGCGGTGCTATTGCCGTACCAGGCGGAGATGCAGCCAGTCAGGATGCTCTCTGCAGTGCAGGTGTAGAACCGTGTGAGGATGTGGCGGTTCATTCCAAACTTCCTCAGCCATATCAGGAAGAAGAGGCGCTGATGAGCCTTCTTCACAATGGCCTCAGTGTGGACAGACCATGTGAGTTCCTCAGTGATGTGGACACCCAGGAACTTGAAGCTGCTGACTCTCTCCACTGGTGCTCCATTGATGGTGATGGGACTGTGTTCTCTGTCTTTTCTTCTGAAGTCCACCACAAGCTCCTTTGTCTTACTGACGTTGAGGGAGAGGTTGTGCTCCTGACACCAGCATGTCAGAGTGTGCACCTCCTCTCTGTAGACTGTTTCATCATTTTCAGTGATCAGACCTACCACCGTCGTATCATCAGCAAACTTAATGATGGCATTGGAGCTGTGTGTTGCCACACAGTTATGTGTGTACAGGGAATACAGGAGTGGGCTGAGAACACAGCCCTGTGGGGCTCCAGTGTTGAGGGTCAGTGATGAGGAGATGTTACTGCCCATTCTAACCACCTGGCGTCTGCTTGACAGGAAGTCCAAGATCCAGCTGCACAGCGAGCTGTTTAAGCCCAGAGCCCGGAGTTTCTCATCAAGCTTGGAGGGCACTATGGTGTTGAATGCTGAGCTGTAGTCTACAAACAGCATTCTCACATAAGTGTTCCTTTTTTCCAGGTGGGAGTGAGCAATGTGTATTGTAGATGCAATGGCATCATCAGTGGAGCGGTTGTTGCGGTAAGCAAACTGCAATGGGTCCAGTGATGGAGGCAGCACAGAGCAGATGTAATCTCTGATTAGTTTCTCAAAGCATTTGCTGATGATGGGGGTCAGAGCAACAGGACGCCAGTCATTTAAGCAAGTGATTTTGGATTGCTTTGGTACAGGCACAATGGTGGATGTTTTAAAGCATGTGGGGACTACAGACAAAGAGAGGGAAAGGTTGAAAAAACGGTTCTTCTGGATTTAAGAATAATATCTATCCCAGTTCCACCCTATACTTACTTTGTTTGGGCGTGCCAAATTGGTGAACACAGAATAGACATTTGTGAATGTTCAGAATGAGTTGTTTTGCAGCTTAGTTTCAAAAAAGGTATTTTTTAAATAAAGAGAAAATAAAAAGTCACATTATGTTAGTACATCAAAAAAGTTATTTTTTATTTTTATTTTTTTTATTTCAAAAGATCAAGAATATGATTTGAATTTGATTTCTCATAATATGTTCGACCCCTTTAAATCTGGGATAAATGATAACTTTTTTGAAAATATTCAGACAACATCTGTCTACTTAATAAACATCCTAGTCAGTATACCACAGAGATCAGGCCAATCTGTATTCATTCTCTGTGAGCACTTTTATGGACTTGTTGAGCTTGACAGTAAAACTTTCGTAGCCTCTGGCTAGTGTCACATTAGCCTCATCCTCAAAGACAAAATCATTTTAAATGGGAAAGTCCCTTTGGAAGCCTGAAACAAAGAAGTGCAGTAAAGTCTGTGCTGCATGACTGAGGAGACATTAATAGTGGCCATTTTAATGTGGATGGTTTGAGTCAAGTTTGAAGGGTCCTTTTGTGTGGCTGTGGCATTCTGTCATTGTCCTCATGGCTCATTTTTTTTTTTTTATGTGTGTGTCTGTGCACTGGCATTTGGAGTGGGTGTCGGATTTGACAGCCCCAGCGTTAAGAGAACAGTGGGTTGGATAGGACTGCTCACACAGACAGTGGGGGAGGGAAAGAGTAGAGAAAGAGTTTGGTGTTTAAAATGAGTAGAAAGAACGATAATCTTTTATACAGATGAGGAGTCATTTGAAACTTACACTATGATGTCAGACATGAAACAGACAGCATCATAAGCAGACTTGTTCATTAACTGTCAATGGTGAGTGAATTGAGAAAATTTGTACAACTGTATTTTTTCATTCAAATCTATTCATATTTAGCTGTTTTTCTTTAGTATCAAACATTGCAGGGCATTGTGTCACTCACAGCCTAATAAACAGTCTAGCCCATTATGTTTTTGATTCCTCATATTTTCGTTTTGATGGTTTAATATGAGGAATATTCCACATGTGTGTTTGCCACCAAAAACCTTAGAGATCCTAGAAAAACATATTGCTTTTGTATGTATGCGCATCACTCATGTCCTTTACATCACATAAAAAAGGGTCGAATTACAGTTCTTGCAATTTAATCTATGCAATATGACTAGTAAATCCATTTTATTTACTTGCCAAAGCCATTTTTTTTATTTGCATATGGTGGGCTGGCGAGTGTTTTTTGAATATGACAAATCATGTCACTTCTCCAAAGCAGTTATGAAAAATCAGTCAGTCACCTACTGCCTTTGTGTGTCTCAAACTAGAGTTCTTTGAAGGTGAAGGCTTACCTTCCTAATCCATTGAACTCATGTAGGACACTATGTTCCATGTTAAGCCCCAGGAAAAGCACTGCACTCTGTACTGTTCCCTGAACAGTGCCGACACTATGATTCACCCTTACCCCTCAGATTGGGTCTGGTTCCGCAGATGGAGCGGATCAGTGTGTCTTTCTAACCTTAATAGGTAGATCAGTCATGTTGTTGCGGTTTCCTTATTAGATCATATACTGTTGCAGACCCACACTGAATCTGCGGCTGCAGACTTCCAGAGATAGAACGGCCTGTGGCCCAACTACTGTAGGATCATGTGAGCCCAGGGGTGCCCATAAGGGGGAAAACAGAGAACCACTTTCAGGGGACCAGCCACTGAGGGGGCCCCAAGAAAGATAGATCAACACCCCCGATAGTGCTACGACGTATGGAGATCGTGCACGCATTGCCCGCGACAAATACCGGCGCTCCAACATATAACGGCACGCGCATCCCCATCCCTCACCCCATGCTCAGCTGTACTGAGGGGGGCCCATTAGATATAAGTTTTCAGGGGCCCAGTCGGGAGTTTGGGCAGCCTGTGTGAGCCCCAGTGCAAAAACACTAGATGCTTTATGCTTGTTCACAGGACAGTTCTTTGCTGCAAGTTTGTGGATGGGGAAAAAAAGACAGAAATCCACATTGTAACTCGCATTGTACTATAATGAAATTGTCTATGTTTTTGATTATTTCACTGCATTGGCTGAAATTTTCCATGAATCACTGTAGTGCAGTATTATACCAAAATGCATAAGTAGGCATAATCTAAAGTCAGCCGGTCATTATCTCAAAATAAACCTGAGAGTGTGGTCATGTATTACCTTGAAGAGGTTTATTTTCCAAAAATGCCTGTAGATTATCCCACTTATTTCATGGCTACATACTCAGTAAATATGAATTAAATAATTAAATGGAGATGAAATAATGATTTGAGTCAAAATAACGTTATGCTAGAAGAAAGAGACCACTTAGTGTCCAGAAACAGCTGTATTCAATCTCCGGTTTACATCAGAATTCTAGTGTTTATATTGCAAAAATGACCATCTGACTGCTCAATATCCCTCTTATTACAAGACTACTCGCCAAATGAATAAATAAATGGTCATGAAATTGATTTAAGTTTAAATTAATTAGCTTTCTTACAGAGAACGCAGATTGATACAAGAAAGATGACTCACAATACCCAGTTGACAGGTGAAATGTCAATTTTCTGATGGAATCAGAATCGAGTATTCCAGAGAGCTGTTTATTAATTTGATATATTGTTTGTCATTTTCTTATTTTGATAAGATTTAGAGTATGGTGTTTTATGTTATTGGTGTTATAGGCTTACAAAAATTATGTATGAGCTGCGAAAGCTGCGTCCTCCGGAGGTCGCATTTGTCAGCAGCATACGTCATCGAGGATGTCTTGTTTCAGAAAAGTGAGTAGGACACTTCGAATGCGACCTTCTTTCACAGGAATTCTGAGGATGCATGAGGTGTATCCTTCGTTGGTACTCACAACACACAGTTGTTTTCTTCAACCGAAATGAACATCATTTGTCTGAAAAAAATGACGCCAATTTGCCCAAAATATGTTCAAAAACAAGTAATGTTAATTCCCAAGTTGAAGTACCTCAGTAGACGGGTGCAGAGTGTATAATATGTATACAGTAATTATAGTAATATATAATTAAATAAAGTATTATAGACTAAAAGTACACCTGTAAAATCTATTTTCTTTTCTCTCTACATCATTATAACTCTCCTAAAATTTACCTCAATCATTCCCTTCCAAAGGGACTTTGTTCCCTTTTCTCTCAAAGCACTTGTGCTTGTTAAAGAGTGGCGTGCTGTCATGGCAACCATGATAAGTTCTGTTTCCATTTGTTCTACGATGGCCACCTCGTTTAAACAAGGCTTGTTTAAAGGAGGACACTTGGTATACCGCTGCCTTCAAAGGATGCGTCCTAGCTAGCATGCAGCCTTCGAAACGAGACACAGCTATATACAGCGTTGAATAGACTGATTACAAATTATACAATTAAACTTGTAATCATGTGGATAATCTTTTAGTTTACACTTTTCAGGTAATCAAATCTAGTTACATTAAAATTACATATTGCATGTTTTGTTTAATCTAATCGCTTATTTTATTAAAGTGTTTTTTCCGTCTTGGTTATGTACTGACACTTAGTGGCTTGGATGCAGAATCATTCAGAATTAATAGTTTTCGATTACAGATGACAATGTAGAAATTCACTATTCACAGTCAGTCATGATTATCCAAGAGTGAAAGTATCTAATAACAGGGCGGTTACTGAGATTAAGCAAGTAGAGTTTGGCTGGTCATGTGATTCTAGCATGGCCGCCCCATAAGGGGACCCTCTCCATGTAATACAAAACAGCTTTTATAAGGTTATGACTGGAGTCTTCATCATATGTGAGTGCTCATGCATTTATACATATGTTTCAACATAACAATTCATTTATTTAGGAGTAAAACTTTTTTTAATGAGGAAAAAACAGTAAAACAAGGAGTAAAAACAAATGTTACTTTAAAAAGCTTAAACAAAACTAACTCTGTTGCCCAAAATGGATGACAATGATAACATGAATGTATTTTTAATTTTAAGTGTCTAGAATTATGGACAGATAGGCATGGGATTGCTTGAAGCACATTCAATTCAACATCAAAACTATTGCAAATGCAAAAGTGCATTTCGATTCTTAAGACTGGATGTAGTGTCTTTTTTTATGGATATAATTTTCGTAAGGCAAAGTTGTGTTGCTCCTGTATTTTTCTCTGTCTCTGTGAAAGTCAAGTGTTAACCTAGTACAATATAAGGAATGTTCCTGCCATCAGACCATATCTTATTCTTAATTTGTGGCAGTAGGGGGCAGTCAGCGCAACTCCAGCTGTACAGGCAACACGCCTCATCAAATCAACATGATCACACAGGAAGTCAGCTTGCTGCTTCCAAAAGTTCCGGTACCCTAGGATCGGTGATAGTATGCATACCCACTGACATGCTTCATTTCCCACTAGACATTTTTGCATCGGTTTCAGTGTGTTTACCTTCCCACGTGGCACTACCGGCAGCGCGTTGCATCAGCAGCGTGATGCTGCATCTCAATGTGCACACTATCCACCCTAAATAGTATATGAGATTAGTATGTATCAAATGGTAGTATGTTTAGAAAAAGGATTCCAAAGTAGCCTGGATGGTCTGCTATTTCCGGTAGATTTGCGAAGTGTGGATCCTTGCAAATTTTTTCAGCTAATATTGCCCACAAACCCCTGCTCGATGGAAGAGGAGTTTGATGGTTTGCTTCAGAACTACAACTGTGAAACCTGAAAAATTACAAACATGGCGGTGACGACGGCGCTTTATCAGTTCTTAAATGTTTTCACATCTTTAGTGTCACGTAAGTTTAATGGTTAAACGCTGTGAAAAGAAACTTCATTGACACTGTAGGACGACGATGCTCCTCGTTAAATTGCGAACGATTGACTGCTCCATTTACTCAATGAAAAAAAAGGGTTTGAGTAATTATCATTATAATCTGTCAGAGCCATAGCTTAGCAGGCTGCGCTCTTGACATGAGGCGCTGATGCATCACAGGTGAACCGAGTTCAAGTCCTGGCTCATGAGGTCCTTTCTCGATCCCATTCCCACTCTTCTCCCTCTCATTTCCTGTCACTTCTCTACTTTCCCTATCCCAGTAAAAAGCAAAAAAGGCCATAAAAAAAAAAAAATCATTATAATCTTACCTGCAAACTTTTATGTCCATCTACTGTATTTGTATTGCTTATGGATACACATTGTTTTTAAGAGCTTTCTTTCTTGAAAATAATCGTTACGTAAAAGTGTCAGCACTATGTGGATTAAAAATGGAAAAATCTTAAACAGAAACATTAATACAATTGTATGTTCTCATTTTATTTTTGCCATTTATTGTATCACATTGAAATAGCGGAGATTAGATTCCATTTCAAGGGACTGCTGAATGATGTTACCGTGTGTGATGCTTCAAAAGACAAAAACAATAAATAAATTGGTCCAGCACAGTGTCATGCAATAGTTCTGTCTTTCTGAATTGTGTATGACATTCAAGATATGATAGATAAAACTATATTTTTTACTTCAGTAAAAACTTGTTAATGTTTTACTTATTAGATTTAATCTGCAAAACATTGTGAACTTCACACATTCAATGGAGATAATGATAGCGAAATATATCATTTTGGCTTATATTAAATACACATTACTACATATGCATCATACAGTATGTACTGTAAAACATCAGTGAATCTCCATACAAAAGACCACGCTGCTTCTCTCCAATACAGTAGGAATCATTGTGGGGTAGCATAAATTAAATTAAAAAATGAATGAATGATATTAAAAATGAAATGAGAAATGTGTATGTCATGACAGCTGTAACAGGATGATTGACAAGTCGGTGTGTGGTTTCAAGACGCAATTTTATAATGTGATAGTATGTCTCAATACTTGCTCACTCTCTAGCTACACACTCAAAATTGTGCACATTTCCATAACAAAAAAGTAGATACTCTAAGGGCGTAGTATTAGTAGGCCAATTGAGACTCTGGGTGAGAGACCGAGGATCGCATCCACATTGAAACCAGGAAGTTATCGCTTTGCATAATCAGTGACGAGCGCGATTCGGAGGTTGCACTTTTCCCCCTAACATTTAATTTTTACTCCACTTATGGTAAGGTTTAGGTTTGGGTGTGGGACTACAGAATATAAAATATGTATTCCTCTTCACAGTAATACATACTGTACAGTTGAAAAGAACTCGCTTACAACTAGCTTTTGGCGACCTCTACTGGCTGTAAATTTCACTCACACATGCCTATACGGCCTACAACACTTCCTGCTTTGGCCACTTGGGGCAGTGTTTTAAATATTGGTCAGAATATACTGATATTTGCTAAAGAAAAGTTGACCTGCTCTTTCCGATTTCACTGAGAGATCAGGCTGATCAAATCAACAAGAGCAGGTAGCACTTTCTCCACAGATGATGCGCTCTTGTGCTCAAAGACAGCTGGAACGTACACAACAGAATGCAGGTATCTCAAGATGTGCTTTTCAAAGTTTTAACTACATTTACCTTTACACAGTTTCCAAAAAATACAGCCCTTCTGACTAGAAACTGAAAAAGAGTGAAACGTGACACAAACAAAGAAAGACTAGACCAACAATTAAAAAAAAACATAGAGGGAAGTACTGTAGGCCAATAAAACGGTTATGTTCAATAGTAAGGAAATAAAACAAACGACATTTTGACTTTTAAGCCACTCTTTGCATTGTCTTAATGCTTAACTTGTCTGCTGCCACAATATAGTATGTATATGATGTAATATATTTAAATTATTTGAATTATAATATTTATTTTATATTTTGTGTATACTGTTATTATTTTAATTATATTCTAAATTATCTTTGTTTGGAGGCCTTTCTCAGTCAAAATTGATATGCAATTAATTACGATTAATGCAATTAATTAATCGGCACATCATGTAATTAATTCGATTAAAAAAAATGTAACTATTGACAGTCCTGAGTAATTTATTGTGAGAGGGCCTGTTTGTCAAACTTCTTTCACAATCTCTTCTCCTTCCCATGTTCATTTTTACTCAATTCACATGGATCTGGCTCTCTGCCGTGCTGGTGGTGGGCTGTTTGGGTTGAGTTGCCGGTGAGTGACTCTGTGTGTAATATCACACAACAGATACTGTCTCAACCCCCCACCTCCAGTCATCATTTTGTGAACAGTCTGACTGTGTCACTGTGCCACTCCCATTATCAAATGTTCGGCAACACACATTTGGTCCACTCTGCAACAGATTGCTGTAGTTACTCAATGGGACTGACTGAATACTGTCATTGTTGGGTTATTAGTATTATTAGCAGTCTGATGTCTGGAATGGTGTGTGTGCACCTACTGTGAGATTGTGAGGAATGACATTGCTTGCAGAAAAACTATTACCAGCATTAAAATGAAGACCTGATCTAATTGCCTAAAAAGCTTCAGGCCAAATCTAATCATAAGAAGCTCTCTTTTACTTCATAGTCAAATTTCTTTGACTGCCTCTTAACAGACTTGCAGAGTTAAGGGCCATTAACATTAGTTCCTTGCAAGCTTTATCACAGTTCTTTATCAACAGCTTATAAAATACATACAAACTGAATGTTTGATCAACCTGCGCAATTATGACTTGACCAATATGGCCAAAAGAGTGCAACAGTCTGGTTTTTGAAGTAAAAATCCTATTCATTTTCTCCATAGTTGAGTAGTTTTTTAAAGAGAACTTTTAACCTTTAACCTCGTGCGACCCCGCGTTCACATGCGTGGACTTTGTATTTTGGCTTCGCTATACTTCAGTGCATAAACCGACTGAATACTGTTCACAACACTCTAGACTATCATTGAAGGGTTAAACTTCTGGCACACCAAGTCACATGACACAACGGCATTGCATCGAGTTCTGTGAAGCACTTCTACGGATGCAGAGGCAACAAAAGTGCCTCTGGTAAGAAACCAGCCGTCTCGCTTCACTGAAGCGGTTCATGCGTCCATTTGTCGTTGCTTTTTCAGAGATCTAAACTTTTTAAATTCCATTAGTTCCAGGCATCCAGGGAGCATCCAGCCACTGAACAACATGGTCCACATTTTAATAATGATATTTTATGACAATCGAGTTAACATTAAAAACAGTAATCGTGTTGAAGTCACTATGAATGAAGCGCCTCCCGCTGTTGTTTTGAATAAGGGTGCGTTCCATTCAGAGGTGATCATCCCTATGCCCAATTCCCTTCAAAAACTTTACCATCCTCTGTGAGAGCTTTGAAAGTCTAAAAGGTGTGGGGCTCAAAATTAAGGGTCATTCAGAACTCCTTTTTTAAGTCATTTTTTTGGAAATTCTGTTTGGAGCGATCTTACAGCATGACTATCATGATTGTTCTCCCTTCAAAGTGCCCTTCGGAGGGTGATTTATCCTGTTTGGATGCAGTCTGAGTTCAACAACAAGCAGGAAATGTTTAAGGAACAAATAGATATCACTTCCTTAAACTGTCTTGAAATGGTCTATACTTATAATCAGCAACTTTAAATCAATAGTTTTATATTTTTCCATCGTTTTTAATTCAATTACGTCATTCGCAGTGCTTCATGGGATTGTTGTTCATTCCCTCATGAAAGATGTTAAGTACACAGTCTTATATCTTTGTCTTTTTATACGATTTTCAAATTATTTTTTTTCTTCTACAAATCAAAGTTTGTAATGATTGACCTCGGAGCTGGTTCATTTGGTTAAACTGTTTTATGAAGGATTTCAAGAAATCCCTATGAAAAAATGAATTGGAAAAATATTTCAGGAACCAAGGGAGTGAAAAGTGAGTGGGCACTGTTGTGCACTATGCCAATTAGATTTCACCATGATTCTTGAATTGACACACTTCCAGCTCGGAAAGTCTGAGCTTATAGAAAATCCTGTTTCCCCAGTGGTAATTACGACATTGTACAATAACACGTCCTGTGTGAACGCCCCCCAATACTGTTACCCTTTTGGTTGCTCTCAAGAGACTTTTCAACCTTTAATAATTGGAGTAATCTCTTAAACAGTCTATTGCTGGTGTACAAATACCAATATTACAAAATTAACTTTTATCTTTCTCTGTCATGTAAATCTATATTTTCTGTGTTAATTCAACGCTGTTTCATAATACATACATTTATAAATTCAGTGCATCAGAGAATCTTTGTTGAAAGAGATCTTTTTGCAGTTGCAGCCAAACCAAGGCTAGTAGCCCAAATAAGTGGCCAATGGGTAAATAACAATTTTCTTTGAGGATTTTGTCCATTTTAAAAGGGAGCAAAGCTTTTTCAGAGAGAAAACACTCTTTTGGAGTGGGAGGAGTGATGTATGCAGAGTTGAAGCCTGAGGACAGGATTAAATGAGCGATCGGGGGAGTGAAAGAAAAAATAGATGAAGCAGAGACACATTTAACTGTGCAGGGGTGGAAACAGATGATTAATATGATGATTGATTATTAATTTCTGCATTTATACATGTAGACTCTGTTTACGCTGCTGGTAGGCAGAGGACAAGAGAATTCGTTAGCAGGAAGAAAAGAGTTGAAGAATATGAATGTGACGGCAGCCGGGTGGAAGAAGTTTGTGAGAGAAGTAGAGGAAGGGTGACAGATTTTCTAGGAACAACTTAAAAAAAATCTCCCCCTTCACATAATACTGTTGAATAATGGATACTAAAAGTTGTGTAAAAAGTTTTTTTTTTTTTTTTTTCTGAAAAACTGCATTTTCTTTCAGCTCTATATCACTGTTAAAATAATGTAAAAAGTTGAACTTTTATTGAAAAACAACGGAAACATTAACTGCATACATTCTTTTAGTTGTCATGGCAAAATGGGGACAAAAAATTACCAAACAAAAGTAAACAAAAATGTCCTTAAAATCAAAGAGTAGGGATCAATTATTATTGTCTCCTGTTTTATATCATCAGTCTTGTAGTTTTTTCTTTATGGTGTCATTTGACAGTGGATGGCAAAATCATGTTTATCCTCTTTGGAGGTGAACCCATATTTAATTTAGTCTGGGTGCTATTTTTTCATGGTTTTCAAAGATGAGGGCATGTTATGCAACCTGTCCATGTTGGCATCTACCTAGTTTGACTTGCTTTTATGAAGCAACAGAACAATTTCCCCTAAAGCACTGAAAAGTTTGATTGGCCACAGCCTTTAAACTGCCATCTGTTGTTTTTCTCATGGTGACTGGTGAATGAAATCTCAGTACAAAAGGACTAGTATTTGGTGTAAATATCACTCCATGTTGCTATTATTCATTATCATTATTGGGCCTAATTGAGCTTCAATTTTTATGGACCAAACAAACAATGCATTAAGGGGGTTGTTTCTTACAGCACTTCCATCAGAATATTTAAAAAAGAAACTTCAATTGATTCGTATTTTTTTATTGTTAATAATGTATTTCTACAAAGCATTGTATAACACATCTCTGTATGTAATGTCAGAATCTTTGTCTTATTTTCAATTTAAACAAAATACTACACTTTAATCATACACCAACTCAGTATGTACATTTTTTTACATAAGTTAAAGTGGGTAAACTTTCTGATTCAACTGAACTGCACACTTTTAGAGCGCTCTGTCCATGTACTGAATGAATGTGCATGCTTAAATGCACGCCTTTTTTTTAGTGCATTTACCTGAACCACTCAGGCAATGACAGTGGTATAACCCATTTTAGGAGTGGCCGAAATTACAACTGAAAATCAAACAGAGCTATAAAAATGTATTTTAATACTGTATTTAGAATGAAAGCTTCCCATGATTGCCTTACAACAACATCTTGTTTTGACGTCCTTGAGGGGGGAATCAAGCCTTAATTAGGGAGGTGAACCCCTGTCAAACCCCGGTACATTCCCGACATCAACTTGCATCATCAATGTGCACATGATGGAGAAAACAATATGGGTTGCGATATTTGTGCTTTTTTGGTGTCATTATGCACACCAGAGTAAACGACACTTGCGCCTATGTGCGTCGCATGTCGTAATTCAGCAGATATTCATGTCCAGGAGAAGGCGACAATGTGGTTTTGTGCAACTGATGATGTCATTATGCTTAAATTGGGGAAAAATACTCATGCGTTACCATGGTCCGCTCCCTGGTCCACAAAACAGCTTTCACATTCCCAGTTTCTCATGCGAACCGTGCTGTGTTCTGCCAGTGTGAAAGCCCCCTAAGAGAGTAGGGGAGTTTTTTTTTCTAATGATGTGGAAGTATAAGCCCATTAAACTCTTTCCCTTCATAAAGAGGAGTTGGCTTGAGGAATCTGAAAGAGACAATTGAAGAGGGAATTTTAATGACAGCCTTGCCACTACTTGTCTTTCTGCATGCACACACAGTTTTGGCAGAATGACTTGTGACAGTGTGTTGAGAGCACCAGAGCTGGTGTGGGGAATTTGACTGTGCTTTTCTGGAATAAAACGCTGGTCTGCCTTTCTTCTGCACTGGCTGGGGGACATGGAATAGGAGCTGACAGCATCTGTAGGCCAACTGGGCCTTGCTACACAGGTGGCATACCACACTGATCATTAGTACATCATAGAGCTGGCTGATGCAGCTTTAAAATGAGTCTCTCACACAGACAGTGTAACTGTTTCTCACGCATCTTTTGACACATCACAGGCATGGACTTGGCTGCTGCCGTGGGCATCGGCGTTGGAGTTAAGCAGGGAGGCAGCCATGGAACCACTTTGTTAGGGCTAATTTGCTCAGGGGACTCATAATGAAAAGCACACATGAAAGAAACACTGATAGCTTTCCTCGTCAGCTCCAGCCCCTGACAGCTCACATTCTTTCCCTCGTTTAATACTTCATTTCTCACAGTGGAAGCATATAGGGCAGACTTACATACAGTGCATTGCAGTATTCACAGCCTGAGCTAGTATTCTCACTTCTTGGAATTATAAATCCTATAGTAAAATGTGGTTCTTTGTGATGAGTTTATTTCAAAACACTTAAACCCCAGATTAATTAAATGTACTATACATTTTTTTGTGGAATATCTTTTCTTAAAATGTGCACGGTAATTTTTCCCCATTAAAAAAAGTTTTGCTCTTTAAGAAATGAATTCAAATTTTGAAACATATGTATAAAATCATGAGCACTCACATGAGATGAGGACTCTAGTCATATCAGTAACCTTATAAAAGCTGTTTTATTCTACATGGGGCAGGGGCGCCCTCATGGGGGCTGCCATTTTAGAATCACATGACCAGCTGAATACAACTCGCTTAATCTCAGTAACCATCTTGTTATTGGACACTTTCACTCTTGGATTAAATTAATCATGGCTGATTGTGAATAGTGAATTTCTACAATGGCATCTGTAACTGAAAACTATTTATTTTGAATGATGCTGCATCCACACCACTAGGTGTCACTGTCCAATAAAACACAAGCAAAAAGTTACCGACTGCACCTTTAAAGGAATAGTTGATCTAGAAATGAATATTTTGTCATTATTTACACACCCTCATTTTGTAGTTTTTGAAGAATCTTCTCACAGCTCTTTTCCATGCAACATTAGTTCAGAGTGACCACTCATGTCGAGCTCCAAAAATGGAAAACAACACCACTGAAGTAGTCCATACAACTTGTGCACTGTAATACAAGACTTCTGAAGCCATACACTGGCTGTATGATATATGAGCTAAATTGTTATTCATTGAACATCTTCCTCTCCATGGCAACTCTATAATCTCATTTTCTGTTCCGTATATTCAAAGTGGTGGGCCGGATTCCTTTATGATATGGCATCTTTTCGTCAAACCTGGTGTGATACGTTTGCGCACCATTTTTGAATCCGACCGTGAATGCGAATAAATTCACAGACATTCACCAGAAGGGAAGATTATCAGTGAATAATGACTTACATTTTTGTCTCTTCCTCACACATAATTTTAAACAGAAGTGAACTGTGTTAATAAATTGAAAAGTAAAGTATGTATTCTGGTCCACTCTTCCAGGCAGATTTGCTTCACATTGTTTGGGTTGGTTATTCTTGCAGTTTTCAAAAAGTGTTGCAGCATGTTTGGGAATAATTTTCCTGCTGAAAACCTTTTTTTTAATTTTTTTTTTTATTTATTTTTAATCAGACTAAAAAAAAGATTCTTTTTTATCACTTTAAATTTTCAAGTTTTTTACATCTCATATTAAAATATAAGTTGTCCACCATCACAAGTGGGTCCCCCACAAGTGCTTTTTTGGCAAACTTAAGATGTGCTTTCACGTGGCTCTTTTTGAGTAATGGCTTCATTTGTGCCCTCATGCCATACAGGCCAGTGTGCCATGTAGAGCTCTTGACATGGTTGACCTTTACTCCATTTTCAGCTGCTGAAGTCTTTAGCTCCTCAGACTTCTTGGCTTCTCTCACGAATCTCATTTTTGTTTGCACAGAGAGTTTTGAGGAATGACCTTTTCTAGACAGAGACTGTCTGGTTGGTTTGATTTAGCTTCTGCTACCTGATAATTGCACCATCAGTGGCACTTGGATGTAGTTTTGTACCCTTTTCCTACACTGCAAAAAACTAAATTGTGGTCAAGTAAATATAGCAGAAAAGTTTAAGTAATTTCCACATTGAACAAGTTAGTTCAAGTGTGAACTTGAAAATATTAGGTAAATTCTACATTTGTACTCAACAAATTCAAACATGTAAAAATTAATTATCTTAAAAGTAAATATTATTTATGATTGTTTGTTATCTTTACAGTGCATCATCATGTATCAGTCCTGAAGTAGACAATCTTATTAATTTGCTCATTGTTGTAAATTACACAGGTAAAAAAAATAAATAAAAAAAATAAGTAAAATTTACTTAACTTTTTGAAGCCTGTGTTCTCTACTTGATCAAGAAAAATTATCTGTTGATTGCTACCATTACTGTGTTTTGTGCATTCAAGTATGCATCTCTAAACCTTGTTTATATTGTCAGTAATGCAAGGTGATGTTGTCTTACAGACTGCATAGCATGTATTAAGCTTTAAGCATAATGCATTAAGCATTAAGCCGTTGTTTCACTTTGTCTCTACTTCTTTTGAGTGGATGACTTTCACAGCTGTTCTTCATATTCACAAGCTAAATAATGACCTTTTAACATTGTTTTTTTTCTTCTTTTTTTTCTTCTTCTGGAAATGTATTTATATGATCATACAGCCAATTAGTAAATAGGCTTAAAAAATGAACAACAACACAGAAAATTAAACTGTGTTAAAGATGGTTTGATGCAGAATAATTAGCAGATATTTAGAAGATATGCAGATATCGAATCTGGCTTAAGAATTGAAAGGTGTATACGACACGTGCATCTGAGTTTAATCCTTAGTTTAATCTTAGTTTAGTTTAAGGTTCAGGTGGCTTAATCCTTCTTGTTCTTTCCTCCTCTCATTTGATTTTCTACAACTCATCCCGTTTCAGGTGCATGCTTATAAAGACATAGTCTGAAGGGGGCAGTATAGACAAATCTACCGGAACACATCTCCCAACTCTCTTTCCTCATCCATCCTCTCCTCCAGCCTATCAATGCCTTCTTATCAAACTCAGGCTTGTCAGGCTTGTATGAAGGGTAGAGGCTTTCTACAACTGAAAACATGTAAACCCCCAAAGTCATTATGCAGAGTCAGAAACTAAATGTTTAGAATTCAAGTGGCTTTATCTTTAGTCTTAGATCAGAGAACACAACTGTGCACAATAAAATGTGAGGGACAAAGTGTGCTAAGCGAGCTATTGAGTTTTCAGTCCTCACCCTATCGCTTTCTCTTTTTGTCTTGCGTTCTCTCTCTCTCCTTTTTGCTATTTTCGTCCTCTCTGATGTTCCTGATATGGCAGTACCAGACCAGGAACCAGCATCTTCAGTTCTGCCCTTTTGCTCGCATCTCCAGATTACATAACAGACTCTGCTCTGAAGGATAAATGAAAGAAATGGCTCAGAGGTGCATGACTACACACCATCACTAAACTCACTGTTTCATCAACCGTCAAGATGTTGTTCGTCAAGCTCAGACAGACGTCCATAGACAAAGAACAAAGTCAAATCCGGTTGGAACTAGAGATGGGGAAATTAATTTGAGTAACAGTGATAATTTGGTTTAAAGCCCCGTTCTGATGGGACTAGTTTTCCCTGAGGAGGTATAGGGAAATTTGTGTTTCACTGATGTACTTTGTGATTTTATTCCTCTAAATCGTTCACGGCAGTGTTTTTCTTACACAACCTAGGTAAAAATGATGGAGCAAATTACTGCAAACTCAGGGGGACTTCTGATGAATTATTATGGCGTAAAAATGTGGTATTGCAGTTACTGTATATTTGCAATGCATCAAAACAATTTTGGTTTTCTCCACGCAAGTAAAGCTGTTCACAAGTTGAAGACATTGTTGTTGACAGTAACAAATAGTTTTATTGCATTTAACACTGTTATTTCAACTCCCAATGTAAAAGATATATCAATGTCAAATTTAATTTCAGCAAAGTCATTTGGTTGAGCCAATGTTGCTATGTTGGGCTGGTCATCGTTCTCACAATCTAAACGACCAACATTTCGATTGCACAGCAGAGCCACAATGTTAACAATTGTCAGGGAAATCAACATACTTATGGCTTACTTAATGTATTGTGTGTCTCTGCTCACAGAAAAAAAAAAAATCACACATCACCTTGTCAATAGGATATGCTTTACATATACGCATCTCATTTGACTTGCAGTTTCAGGAGGACAACAATTTATGTTGAAGAAGGTAGAAAAGACATTAAACGTTCCATCAGGTGTATAAGCCACTGGCTTTTAGTCTGCTGTTTTCTTGTGCTCTCTCTTGTGTGAGACAGAGGTGAGGCCTGTCATCAGGGGGTGTCTTTTAATGAGAGAGAACTTACGTAAGTAACCCGCTGAAACACTGAGGCTGCTGGAATAATCTTCAATCCATGTGGGAAATGCTTAAGCGAAGAAGCAAAGTTAAGTTGTTTTACAATATGAGGGGAAAAGCAATGAATTTGATAAGCTAGCAGAATGATTATCCCTTTGAGTCGACATGGCTTTGCAATGACGTTGTCAATGTAGCATTGTATTGTAGTGACATTTTCTAAACTGGTTTAGCTGGTCTCACAGCCTGGCCAAAGTGGTGTTTAGCTGGTTTCGCCAGTCAGTCAGCTGGCACCACAACCTAACCAGTTCACGAGAGCCCTAAATCCCTCTAAAACCTTCAAAACAGACCAGCCTCAACAATTTAGCCAGGCTGGGAGAGCTAGACTAGCTTGAACTTTGGTCTTACAGCCTGACCAATTGACAAGAGCCCCAAACCCCTCTAAAACAAACCAGCCAAGCAGCTTGGCCTATGTGGTGGTGGGGGCGTGGTTGAGCGCCGGCTTGTGAATGGAGAGCGAGATCAGGAGATGAGAAGGCTAAGGATCATCACCTGGCAATGATTGTCTCTAACAGATGTTTGTCATTGCAGTGAGAGTTGGAGACAGATTTAGGAGCGAGCCAGATGCCAGTGAGGGGAGAGAGAGAGCTACCACACGCACCTAGAAAAGCGTGATTTTGAGTTGTTGCCGCTGAAAAGCGTGAATTTGAGTTTACAATAAACATACAGTTTGAGTTGGATTCGCATGGCGAATCGTATTTGGGAGCCGGCGAGTCCCAAGATCCTTCTCTCTCTCTCTCTTTCTCTCTCTCTCCTGTCTCCCCTCCTTCCCCTTCTTTCCATCCTGTTCCTCTTCCCTGGAAACTGGGGGTGCCTCCTCCCAAACCAGCTCCTTGGCTTTGGGGACTGCACTACCCTCCGATTTCCCCTTTCCCTCTCCGCTCTCACTCCCAGGCTGGTGGACCCGCTGCCACGGGAGCGAGTGTGGAGTCTGGGCCGGTCTGCTGAAGCTGCGGGGAGCCCAGGCATTTCCAGGACCAATGCCCGGTGATGGAGGTGGGGACATTGGTTCGGGTTCTCAATGCGCCACAGGCCGCCCCTGATCAAGCTGGGATGAACCGCATACCCGTGAGTATTAAGGGGGGTACATACCAGGCCTAGGTGGTTTCGGGTTGCAGCCAAATCTCCATCCATCAATACCTGGTTCAAGCAAAGGCTTTGGGTGGTAGTCACAAGGTGAAGGTAAGGTGTGTGCATGGGGATATCCATGATTATTCTGTAGTGACTGTGACGATTCATTTCTGGGGACAAAAGCATAGTGTCGAGGCTGCAGTTAGTCCCCGCCTTGCCCATCTGCTAATTTTGGGCATGAATTGGCCAGCGGTTACCAATTTATTAAGGGAAATTTGTGCGGATGGGTCCTGTAACAAAGCATCTCGGTGAGGGATTTGTGATTGGCTGGGAAGGTGGAGCCAGGGCCGTCTACGTCAGCTCCGCGTAAGGATGACGTAAGGGAGGGAGATGTCTCGGCTTCCCCAACCCTTAGAGGATTCCCTGCCAGGGATTTTCCTCTGGAGCAGATGTGATATGAGACCCTTAGGCACACCTTCGACCATGTGAAAGTGATTGATGTTCAGCGTCTTCAGCCAGGCATTGCACTTGCATATCCGTACTTTTCTATTGTAAATGAACGGTTGTATCGAGTGACGCATGTCCCAGTTGTTGATACCGAAGAGCCATCGGGAAATGCTGTTCCAGACAGCACATTATAATCCGATGGCGGGTCACTTAGGGCAGGAAATGACACTGAACCATCTAATGGCCCGTTTCTATTGTCCGGGCATTCGTGGGGATGTTCGCAGATGGTGTGCGGCATGCCGTAAATGTCAGCTGGTGAATCTGCCAGCCACCCCAAGAGCGCCTTTGCGCCCGCTTCCTTTGATCGAGGTCCCATTCGAAAGAATTGATATGGACCTCGTCGGGTCATTAGAGCGGACGGCACGCGGGGATTGCTTTGTGTTGGTTCTGGTGGACTATGCACCTTGATATCTGGAAGCAATGCCTCTACGCAACATTTCAGCACATAGTGTTACGGAGGCACTCTTCACAATCATCTCCCGAGTGGGGATTCCGAAAGAAATCCTCACTGATCAAGGCATTACTTTAATGTCACGTACACTACGTGGGCTGTATGAATTATTGGGTATTAAATTGATTTGGACAAGCGTGTACCACCCGTAAATGGACGGCTTGGTCGAACAGTTTAATCAAACCCCGAAAAACATGATTCTTGAGTTCTTGCACGAAGATGCTCGGAATTGGGATAAGTGGCTTGAATCCCTGTTATTCGCAGTTCGAGAGGTTTGAATTATTTTATGGCCGTAAGCTTATAGGGTCTTAAACATCGTGAGGGAAAATTGGGAGGAGGGACCTTCAAACAGCAAAAACAAAATTCTTCTTGACCTGAGAGCAAAACTCCACACACTGGGGCAACTATCACAGGAGAATTTGCTACAGGCTCAAGAACGTCAGTCCCGGCTGTATAACAGGGGAGCTTGGTTACGGGAATTTACACAGGGAGATAAAGTCCTTGTGTTACTACTCACATCAAGCTCTAAATTACTCGCAAAGTGGCAAGGGCCCTTTGAGGTCACACGGCGAGTCGGGGAAGTCGATTATGAGGTTAAACGAACAGATAGGGGTGGAGCACGGCACATTTACCACCACAACTTCTTAAAAACATGGAGGTAGGTGGTCCCCATGGCTTTGGCGATGGTGGTACCGGAGAGGGAGGAGCTCGGGCCGGAGATGAACTTAAAATCCTCATCGAGACACCCCGGTCACTTGCGGGACCACCTCTCACCGTTGCAAGTCACAGATGTGGCCTGGTTGCAAAGAGAATTCTCGGACGTGTTCTCGTCCCTTCCCGGTTGTGCGAACCTCATAAAACACCATATCGAAACAACCCCAGGGGTAGTGGTACGCAGTCGTCCCTACCAAGTACACGAGCACAAAAAAGTGGTTGGGGAAGAATTAAAGGCCATGCTCAATATGGGGGTAATAGAATCCCACAGTGAAAGGTCAATGCGGTGTCTAAATTTGACGTGTATCCAATACCTCATATTGACAAACAGCTCGATTGGTTGGGTGCATCTCGCTTTTATTCAACACTGGATTTAACGAATGGTTATTGGCAGATTCCCTTTACACCTATGTCCTGTGAGAAAATGGCTTTCTCCACACCGTTTGGCTTACACCAATTCGTGACCCTTACGTTCGGTTTCCACATCCTCAATGCCTTAATATTTAGAGCTTAGCACACATAGCTCACAAGTCAGTTAAGGTCTTTGGTAGAACATAGAATGTTCGTAGAATAGGTGCTGTTTTCTTACACCTCATTATCACAGAATAGAGAAGGTTCGTGCACCCCTCTGGAGTTATACTGTATATAGCTATACTGAAAAGTTATAGCTCGATATTTTTTAGCCTTTTGATGATTTTTATGTATTTGCTCTGAAAATTTTTTTTAACCAGAGCACCAAACAGCCATTGTTACAAATTTCTAAATGTTTCATGTAACTATTTAAACTCTTTAAAAACCAGTTAATTATTATGACGTTTTCCCACAGTTTTTCACTAAATAAACATGATAGAATGATAGTCACCAGTATAACAATGCATATTTATAATCAGCAATATTTTCCTATATATATATAATTTTAGTAAAACATTTTATTATATGTAAAATGCCATACAGAGACTTCCGTAAACATCTTTGAGTCATGATGTGACACAAACAAATCATTAAATCAGACTTTTGAACTGATTCATTGAAACTGACCGTTTGAACTGATTCACAGAAAGCATGTTTAATGAATTAAAACACTGTAAAAATGTTGAATGATATTTGAGCCAAAATAACAATGCATCATAACAATCAGCAATATTTACCTACATATTTACAGTATTTTACTAAAATGTATGTAATATGCCACAGAGACTTCCTTGAGTTTTGATCTGATTCATTTAAACTGACTGTTTGAACTGATTCACGGAAATGAATCAAACGTTCCAACTGCCATATACTGTCAAATACATATACTGCATAATAATTAAAAAATAAGGTACAAGTGGCCACGGTATACACAGAGTGCTTGTAAACACTTTTAACTATGATTATAATCACAAAATGGGATGGCCTTTAGTGTCGGAGTCATTTTATTAGATGGTTACTTCATAATAAAAAATATTGAGGACACAGATTTTCATTAAAAAATTATTTTAGTGAGCAAAATAAATGTAATACTTTACAATAAGGTTCCATTTATTAGCATTAGTTTACTACATTAGTTAACATGAACTAACAATGAACAGTACATATTAATGTTAATGCTAATTTCAACATATAGTAATACATTTTATAAATCAAAAGTTGCATTTTTTTAATATTAGTTAATACACTATGAACTTACATGAACTAACAATGAATAATTGTATTTTTATTAACTAACATTAACAAAGATTAATAAATGCTGTAAAAATACAGTATATTGTTAATTGTTTGTTCATGATACTTAATGCATTAACTAATGTTAACGAATGGAACTTGGATCGTCCCGTTCAGAACTGTCTGTTTAATAACGTGTCTTTTGTCATTCTCTACATCTTCCTGTTCATGCTTAGAGGAAAGACTTAGACTGTTACACTCCTTTTACAACCCAATAGGGTCCTTGGAGGATAAATGAATACATTAAACTGGACTGATGTAGTGGATTGCTTTAAAGATGAATTAAATCTCTCCATCTTCATGCTAATGTTGTTCCTGCCAGTGTTGATTACTTTTCCTTATTGTGGTAAAAGCCTCCTGCCCCGGGTCACAACTTCATTTGCTCTTTCAGAACACCTGTCAAGCGCATAGCCTTTCGTCTCACTCTCTCTCTTCAATCTTTCTAACTCTTTTCCGCTTCCTTTTCTCTCTTGCGTTCTCCTTCCTCGCTGTCTCCCCATCGCTTTCACTGTTGCTTTGGCAGACACAGGGCACTGGCGGAATACTAATAGATTCGTCTTGAGTCAATGAAGTAAATCCATATTTCCACTAACAGTCATCTTTTCTCTCCGTAGTTCTCAGCTGAAACTTTGTAAAGACTGATATTTCTCTGATTGCTTGGGAAAAATTTACTGTATTACCGCACTTGGTATTAAAGATGATTCATTATTCAAATTTGGCATTAGAACTCTAAATCTATTTGCATAACAAAAAAAACACGTTATTAATTGGACGGGAATGTGATTAATAAGAGAAATTATCGGCATGTTGTTCTTCGTGTTATTTGGCTCTTTAGATAAAATGGTCTTTGAGAATTTCTACTCAGACTTACCCCTGGATTTCTCGATTCAGTTGATTTATTGTTTGCGCATTAAGAACCTTTGAAACTCTCTAACTTTTCCAAACATTCATTACTGTTCACAGCGGCAACCGAGATAGTGGCCATTCTCACTCTTGCTGTGTGTTCAATATTAATTAAACTCAATATGGTACTGTCACTGCTCCAACTAATGTATCTTACCAGAATATTGCACACCCTGCTGCACTAAAAGAGATATCACTCTCAATTTAGTTTAGCCTAAAGCTTATCCTTAGTTTTGGACCAAATGCAATTGATAGTTGACGCAACACATCCATGGACTTTTGACTGGTGGATAATTCATTTTATTTTTCTTATAGTAAAAAGCTTGATTTATCTTCCTGGCCTCTCTTGTTTTCAGTGACAGGTGTATCCAGTGCCCCATGCTTGAGGCACAATGGGATTTGGTTTGATTTCCTTTTCTAAATAAGCTGTAACACTTAGCTTGATGCCTGTGTTTCAGAGGGAACTGCCCTACTTGATGAACAGAAAGAACAAGACCTGTCCACGTAAACAGACGTGGAAAGAATAGACGGGCTTCAAAAAATGCATGGTCAAATTTAAAATAACGTGTCATTTTGTGATCAACTATACAAAAAAAAGAAAAGAAAGAGCAAATTGTATGTAGATTTTGTAATTAGGATTTCATTCCATGTTGAAGTAATAAGTACTGATCATTTCACAGACTTTAAACACAAAAAACATTGTGGAAAGTATAGTTCTGCTAAGGAGATCAAGTTTATTTGCTCTAACTAGGGATGTGCACGGTTACCGTTTTTAACATTCGGTTAACCGCGAGGTTCACAAAGGGTCTATCGGTCTTTCGTCGAGACGTGGGAATAAAGGATGTTTATTGCAATGGAATTTCCTCAAACACTAATAAAGTGCACACTGAGCTTTGAGCCTAAATAGCACAATACAAAGATCCTCAACTGATAGAATCTCACATTAATGTCAAACTAAAATAATCAAACTGTCACTGCTTTAATATGCTCTCTACCCAGGCAGGTTCACATTTCTGTGAGGCAGCGAACGCAAGTATTGTCATGTGTGGGAGATAAACTTCTGCGGTTAAATAACCTCTTTGGGGTGCTTTGATTTTTAAACGGTTCAAAATAAAATTGCATTGAACTTGTCTAATTATTATTGTACATAAATATGCACACCAGAGTAAAAGGAAAAAACACTGTCTTACCATTTATCAAGCGCTGATCTTTGCTCCGTGAAAAATAACCTGGAATCATGTTTAATGGTGTAACAGTCACATTAAGTCCTCTTTGAAACCTGAACTTCTTCAGAACGCAGCACAACGAATGAAACGCAATGCAGGTGTTTCGAGATGCGTTTATAAATATTAAAATTATTTGGTGTCTAAAAATGTGGCGATTCTGTCCAAGAAACTAAAAATGGTGAGATTCAGCACAACAGTCAAATCAGCATGTGTTAACAGTAACCTCTATAGAAAAACAGGACAGACGCACACAAGAGCATGTTTGAACAGCCCCTAACTCGCCCTTTACTTGAAAAACTGACCCAAATTCAGGCCAGAAAACCCAATGATTTGTCAGAACTCGTAGAGTCTGGGTAGAGTTGAAGACCTCTATGGCACGTGCAGAATAACCGAATAGTGATATTGGTATTCGAATAGTGGCGTGTCGAACGGTTAAACGAATGACGACTATCTGCGCACATCCCTATTCTAAACACCTAAAAAAAAATAAAAAACGTATCTTTCAAAAATGTTATGCTACTAACCTGGCTTGGCAAATTGGCTTGACAGTTTTGTGTGTAATATGCATCAGTGAACAGACAGTGGGTGGATGTGCTGTTTGAGGCACAAACTAATGTTTCTTGCATCAAAAACAGACATGATTTAGTTTCGCATGACCATTTTCCACCCTCTGGCCCCTAGAATCCAATAATCTGTTTTTGTCCCTTTAAGACTTCTATATTTAAATGACCTCTGTTATGATTGGCTAAACTCCAGGAACTGTAATTCTTGCTTTCATTCTTTAGGACGGGCCAAGATGCTGAGTACTGAAGAGGTGTTCACTGTAAAAATACTTGATATCAAAACAAATTTGTTTCCATTCATTCATCAACTTGTCACATTAATTTCTTTAATTTCTACTTGATTTTATCAGTTTTCAGAGTCAGTAATTAAATTCAAAGCCACTTTGATTTTACTCAAAATATCAAGGCAACAATTAAACTTTCTAGTGGGTTGTGTTTATACACTGTTACATGACCATGATGATTTCACATTTTTAAAGCTTATTTTCTTTAAGTGGTCTGGTTGATCTGGGGAGGGCGCTTTGTGTTGAAAACGTTACACCAGGGGTGCTCATTATGTTGATCACAAGAGAACCACTGGTCGATTTCGATAACCGGTCAAACGGGAAAGAGAATAGAAAAAGAAAAGACACAACTAACATAAATATTAAAGATTTACTTTTTATTTCCTTCTACTGTAGCCACGTGCACTTTGACTGACAGGCGGCTTATGTGTGTGCGCTTTACGTTCGCGTGTGCTCCGAGAGCACTTGTGGTAATGCGGATACACGCCTAAACGGTCAAATACACTTCAAAATTCTGCCAAGGTATTTATGTAAATACAGTCAGTAATGTATAAAGTGAACGTTATCATTGGGACAAAAAAAGCGGATTTGTATTAAAATGTCGGATTTGAAGTATACACTCACCGACCACTTTATTAGGTACACCTGTATACCTACTTATTCATGCAATTATCTAATCAGCCAATCATGTGGCAGCAGTGCAGTTAATAAAATAATGCAGATACGGGTCAGGAGCTTCATTTAATGTTCACATCACCCATCAGAATGGGGAAAAAATGTGATTTCAGTGATTTCGACCAAGGCATGATTTTTGGTGCCAGACGGGCTGGTTTGAGTATTTCTGTAACTGCTGATCTCCTGGGATTTTCACGAACAACAGTCTCTAGAATTTACTCGGAATGGTGCCAAAGACAAAAAAACATCTAGTGAGTGGCAGTTCTGCGGATGCCTTGTTGATGAGAGAGGCCAACTGAGAATGGCCAGACTGATTCGAGCTGACAGAGGCTGCAGTAACTCAGATAACCGCTCTGTACAATTGTAGTGAGCAGAATAGCATCTCAGAATGCACTACATGTCGAACCACATGATTGGCTGTTTAGATAATTGCATGCATAAGTACTGTAGGTGCACAGGTGCACATAATAAAGTGGTCAGTGAGTGTAAATGTTACTTAATAGACCAGCAGCTGATAAGTATGTCTTTAATATTAATAAAACAAGAAAACAAATAAACCACTCACTGCTAAGTTTAAGGCTGAATATTTTTGTAGCTTTAAAAAGTATTAATTGAATGAAATCAAACAGTGAAGACCAGTAGCTAGTTTTGTTACATTTCATTTCATTCTGAATGTTTACTTGATAGGCTACTGTGGTAACTTTTTTTTAAAGCTGTTAAAACAGCACTGTTTTCTTAATATGAATTTTATTTTGTTATTCTATTATTTTTCATTTGTATCTATTTATTGCTTTAATTTTTTTATTCATTTATTTCTTTGTTCTTATTTGATTGCAGACTGTTGACTTGTCTTGAATTATTACTTGAGAAATTGAAACAATACTTACATCGTTAAAAAAAAAAGTATTATTTGTTCTGATATCAAAATAGGTATAGAGAATCGTCAAATTTCGCTTCCGAATATGTATATATTGTGTATGGTAGATCTTGCTATAATTGTAACGTATGATAGAGAGAACAAACAGACCCAAGAGCAGAGAAAATGTTCAAAGGGTTTATTAACAACAAATAAGAGTAGTCACTGGGCTGTGGAATGTAGAAGATCCCGGCACCGGCTGCAGCAGCGGGCAGTGATCTCCAAAAGCGTGCGCAACATGGCCACGCAAGGGGCAATCTGTGAAGAGTGTGTTCATAGGATGAGTGTGTGGAAGTCAGGAACAGATTCGTAGACTCCTCCGTTGAAGCTTAGTGAGGTGCTGAACAATGCCCAGCTGAGATATTACTCCTGACACGCGGGCAGAAACGAGGTATCCTCAGTGGAAGACCAGCTGACATGCAGCAAAATTGGAAGGCAACCACACACCCGACACACAGGCAACCAACAGATACACGAGACAGGACCAATTAGGCAGAAGAGTGAGGTTAGTACTCAACATCAAATAACGATCTCAACACTGAGCCACGTTAAACATTCAACGATTAACTACATTTAACAATCCAGCAAAGGTCATTACACATGAGGAGATTAATATAGGCATGAACAAATAAGGGGCAGGTGCCGCTCACAGCTGAAAGTTGGCATGATCAGCGTTCCCACGGAAACAATCATGGTTCCCATGGAAACGCTGATTCCACGTGCCAGCAGCACCTGAAACACATGAGGGCAAAAACGCCAACACGCTTGTAACAAAACAAACGGGGAACGATAATGCCACGGTCCTCGTCAGACAAAACCCAACTTGACAAGGTGACATCACCGGACGACCGTGACATCACCGGAGAGTGCACGGCGGTAACCAACAACCGGACCCATGAGCTCACACAAAGAATGTACACGAAACATGAGACAGACAGGGGACGATGATGCCACAGTCCTCGTCAGACAGAAACCCAACCTGTGACAATAGTAACATTATGAAAAAGTAGATCTCATTCCACAGAAGTGTGAGCATTCCTTCGTGACAACAACTATTTTTTTTCAAAATAACAATGGAAAACATGTATATTTGCCATGAAACTTCCTCTTTAATGTATGAAAGCAAAAAAAGAGAGGTGGAGAGAGTTTGCTCTGTGTGGTTCATGTCTGTCCAGTACACCTGTGCTGTGCTTGGCCTGGGTAGGAATCTGTATTTTTGCACACATGAGAGAAGTTTCTATACTTCGGGTTAACTAAATGTATCCAGGCTATTGTCTGCTGCCCACTCATTTAGCTACAGAACTTCACCACATTGCAAAGGTGTTCTACTTGGCCCATTTAATAGAACACTACTTTAAGAACAGATAAATCACATTTCTTTTCTTTCATGCCTCACAGGCTGAACAATTCAATTTGACAGGGGCTTTTGTTATCACACATATGAAAACTGCGATATTGGGCCTAATGTACTTAGTGGTAAACCACGTAAGGTCTTATCGGCTTAATAGAATTACATTATTACACTTATAAGCTGCCAGCTACCAGTCTTGAAAGGTTAGGCTTCATTCTGTCTTTTAATAATTGCAATACTGACAAAATTATAATTTTTTTATTTAGTATTGAAGTTTGGAGTTCTGCTCTCTCTCTCTCTCTTTCTATCTGTATCGCCTTTAGTTACTCTCTTTTATGCATGCAGTCACACCTTTAGGGTCATACTCCTTTTCTAAAGAACAACACACACTTCACTAATCACAAACAGAACATACAAACAATAAATAACAATAGAACACTAGAGAATATCATGCATAAGACCTTTCATCATTAATTGATAATACATTGAGCAGGATCTTACCGATTATGCTTAATAAGCAACTTGAATGGCTTTCCTTTATTGTGTAAAGTCATAAATGGTTTAAGCCAAAAACGATCAACACCGGTACGGTAGATTTTTGCCCCTTACCCTGATTTCATGTTGCATGTAAACACCTTTAACAGATTTCTTACTGGCTTTCCAATGTGCGCAAGTGTGTGCATGACTGTTTACATTTTGACATCAAAAGCAGAGAATAATCCAATTAATTTTCTTTTGTTGTTGGATTTTTGGCCATTATCGGCATATCACTGTGCATGTAAACATGCTCATTGTCTGGGAGTCTGTCTTCAGTGAGTAAAAATACTTAATAAACTGAGACATTATTAATCAGTGTTCAAGTATAAATGTGTGACATGAGACTAGTTATGTAGTAACTATGTAATTGATTTAATAGAAAAAGACTGCAGAGTAGTTGCAACTCAAAAAAGTAATCAACTAAAAGTTATGAATTGTTTCTCTGAAAAAATAATCAATTACTTATGATTTAATCGAAAAAGACTAACGACTAAGTTACTTTATAAAAACACCTTTCACAGAAGTTGTTTTCTCCGCTTAACAAATGAAAACAAATGTCTATATGTCCTCCTTGTCAAGTCATATAGCACTGTGCATTTTTCCGTTACAATGACTTAAAGACGTTCATATGCACATAATTCATGTTTTACCTGTATTCTGAATAAATAATGTTATTTTGTAACCCAAATATTATGGACTTGAAAGTAATTAACTCAACTGAAAGTTAGTAACTGTCATCTGATTACAAGAATTTAAAATGCAATGCATTACACTACTTTTTATACTAAAAAGTAATTAGATTACAATGAATAATTACATTGTAATTAGATCACTCCCAAAACTGAGTAGTTGTAATAAAGCAACAATTACACTATAGTTAATTGTAACATAACACATTAGTATGTAGGAGTGTTTTACTGAAATTTTAACCGAAGAGTACCAGCTTTATTCATTTTGAATTTAAAGTGTTCCAACTTTTGCCTTATTGATAATAATGGTGGTATTAATAATTGTTTTCAAAATAGGTTTCATAATATCACATAATATCTGTAGGTTTCGTCAGATCACCTAAAATGTTTCATCTAGTAACAATTAAATTAACTGGATTTATTTCTTTAAGTCAAAATTTGTATTTAATAGCCCTGTATCAACCTGAATACATAAGGTTTTACCAAAAGTCATTTTTAAGGGTCAGATCAGATAGAAATAGCTCCTTAAGATAAAAACAGCACATCTTCCCTTTTTACAGTGTTGAATTGCATTCTTTTCTTTCTTGTTAACATAGAGAGGGGAACGAGAGTATAAAGGGAGAAGGTTAAAAATGAGCTAGTGTGTTAGGAGAACCCAAGAGCATAAAGAGCTTTTGTTTTGGTTATAAATACACAACTTCAATTCCCTAAATGTGTTTTTAAGATTGACATAAGGGCCTAAATTGTGCCTCCTTTAATGTGCTTTATTTATGATGCTGGTTATGTGTATCTAAAAGCTGTAAATTGTAAAAACAACAAAACCAAATAAATTTTGAGACATAGACAGCATTGAAAGCACAAAGCTTTGCGCCAAAGCTTCAAATTACTCTTCAGATCCACAGTAAGCATAAATTGTGTCTCATTAATTGTGTCTTTCGACCTTATGAAACATAAAATGCAATTAGCCGATTACATGATGTGAGCAAGTCTGTATGTACAGATATGCAATCACAGCATTCACTAATGATTCATTATTTTCTGTTAGAGGGGAAATGTTTAATTGCATGTCTGGTGTTTTGGTTGGAGTCAGGTTGTAATGTGTCAAATCTACATTTGTGTATGGAATTCATTTTCTAAATGACGTTTGAGTTGCGATTATCAACATAAGATGCCTGTCATTTCATTTACTGATCGAGAAAGAACTGGAATCTCGTTACTTAGTTTTTGCTAAGGTGGCAGTGTCTATTGTGTAGATGGGGGCGTTATCGAAGATCATGTGTTTTTAAGGTGTGTGCCTCACAAAACCCATTGAAATAAACAAGACTTAAATATGTGATACATTTGTGTCATCATATCGCAACCCATACATTTTGTTCCATCAAAAGTCACTATTAATAAATGTGAACATAAACATTATTGTATATTCAATAAGCAACAGTAAAAGGCTAGGCAAATTTATGTAGCACATTTCATACACAATGTCAACTGAAAGTGCTTTACATATAAATGATAAAGAAAATACAAGATAAAATAAATTTTAAATGAGATTAAAAGGTACAAATTATTAAAATGAATAAAAAAAGAAAAAGGAATACAGAAATAAAATGATGCAGTGCAGTCAGTAAGTGCAGCACAGTGCTCAGTCAGTAAATGCACAGTTAAACAGATGTGTTTTCAGTCTGGATTTAAATGTGGCTACAGCTGGGGTACATCTGACCTCTCCTGGAAGCTGGTTCCAGCTGTGGGTGGCATAATAGCTAAACGCTGTCTCACCTTGTTTTGAGTGAACCCTCTGTATGTCTAACTGACTTGATCCTAATGATCTGAGAGGTCTGTTAGGTTTATATTCAACAAGCAAATCTAAAAGGTATTTAGGTCCTAGGCTATTGAATGATTTATAAACAAGTAATAGTACTTTAAAATCAATTGTAACTGTAACTGGAAGCCAGTTTAAATACCTGTGGACCGGAGTAATATGCTCTGATTTTTTGGTTTGGGTGAGAATCCCGGCAGTGGCATTCTGAATGAGCTGCAGGTGTCTAATGGTCTTTTTGGGAAGGCCAGTGAGGAGCCCATTGCAGTAGTCCACCCTACTGGTGATGAATGCATGAACAAGTTTCTCCAAGTCTTGACTGGATACAAAATATCTAATACTGGCTATAATTTTTAGATGATAATAGGCTGATTTAGTTATTGCTTTGATGTGACTACTGAAACTAAGGTCTGACTCCAAAATGACACCAAGATTCCTTACTTGATTTTTTGTCTTTAGGCCCTTGGAGTCAAGGTATTTATTCACATTTGGAATTTCGCCTTTGTTGCTAAATACAGTGACCTCTGTCTTATCGTTGTTTAACTGAAGGACTGTTAATTTCATCAATTGGCACAGAGTCTATGGGGCTGTAGTCATTTGGCGATAGGGCTAGATAGATCTGGGTGTCGTCTGCATAGCTATGGTATGCAATTTGGTTCTTTGTCATAATTTGGCCTAGTGGGAGCATATACAGGTTGAACAGGAGCGGTGCAAGAATTGAGCCTTGTGGGACTCCACACATCATGGATGTCCACTCAGATTCATAGTTGCCAATGTTCACATAGAAACCCCTCCCTTCAAGATAAGACCTGAACCAGCTGAGGACCGTCCTAGAGAGCCCTACACAGTTTTCCAATCTGTCTAGGAGAATGTTGTGGTCAACAGTGTCAAAAGCAGCACTGAGATCTAATAATACAAGCACTGATATTTTGCCTGAATCAGTATTTATCCGAATATCATTAAGGATCTTTATGAGTGCCGTCTCTGTGCTGTGATATGGTCGGAAACCAGACTGGAAATTGTCCAAGTAGCCATTCGAGATTAAGAATTTGTACAGCTGATTGAAAACAAACTTTTCAATGATTTTGCCTATGAAAGGAAGATTTGAAATGGGTCTGGAGTTGTTCAATATAGAGTTATCTAGATTGCTCTTTTTAAGAAGAGGCTTGACAACTGCAGTTTTCAGGAATTTCGGAAACGTGCCTGAAAGGAGGGACACATTTACTATTTTTAACAGATCTTTTTCCAGACAGTTAAACACATTTTTGAAAGATTATGTGGGGAGTGTGTCAAGACAGCAGGTTGAAGTTTTAAGATGCTGTACTATTTCTTCCAGGGTTTTGCCATTAATTGCCTCAAAATCAGGCATAGTGACTTATTTCTTAAGTTTTTGTGGTGGGTTCTGTCTGACCTCAGTGCAACATGAGAACGAATTGATCGCCATTCTAATATCATTGATCTTCTTCATGAAAAAAGATGCAAACTTGTTGCATTTGCTGTCAGAGAACATTTCACAGGAAACCTGTGTTGGGGGGTTTGTTAGTCTCTCTACAGTAGCAAAAAGAGTGCGGGTGTTGTTTATATTGCTGTTAATAATTTTTGAGAATAAGGTCTGCCTAGCTGTGTCTAATTCCAACTTGAAAGCATGAAGGCTGTCTTTATAGATATTATAATGGACTTCAAGTTGTGTTTTCCGCCAAATTCGTTCTGCTTTCCTGCATTTTCTTTTCATGTTTTGTACTGCTGTTGTGTTTCTCCAAGGTGCTTTACACCTGCCAGTGATCGTCCGGACCTTTACAGGAGCAATGCCATCAATAGCATTTTTAACTTTTGAGTTCAAGTTATCGAGGAGAACATAAACACAGTCTGCGGATATACTCGGTTTCAAAGATATAACCTTGATAAATTGCACACTAGTGTTCTCATTTATGTACCTCTTTTTGACAGAGACAGATCTAACTTCAGCGGCAGGAGAAATCAATATTTCAAAGAAAATACAGAAATGGTCAGATAGCGCGATGTCCTTAATAATAGTGGATGAAATGTTCAGACCCTTACTAATGAGCAGATCAAGAGTGTGTCTGCGATTGTGTGTGGGTCCATCTATATGTTGAGTCAGATCAAAAGTGTTTAAAACTGTTATGAGTTCTTTGGCAGTGTTGTGTTCAGTTTTATCTATATGATAAAACAGTCAAATTCAGAGGAAGTTGTTGATAACAGTGCTGTAAAATCATCAACAAAGCCAGGAGAGTATTTTGGAGGCCTATAAATAATTATAAATAGAATGCGTGGAGCACCTTTTAGTACAATGCTTAGATATTCAAAGGTCAAGTAATCACCAAGTGACATTTGCTTGCATTGAGTTTTCTTTACATTTTAACAAGGAACAAATAAAATACAAACTATCAAAGTATAATCAATACACCAAACAGAGGGGAAAAGAAATTTAAATAAATAAAAATAACTAAACAGACTTATGTAAGGTATGCGAAGACAAAGAAGAAGGAGAAAAAAAAGAAAAGAAAAAAAGGATTACAGTGTTTTACCAAGTAATATAAGGGATGCCAGTGAGGCTTTAAACTACAATCATACAAATCCTCTTATTAAGATGGAAGCAATGTCAAGTCCTATATATGACAAAAAGGGTCCCATATTTTGTGAAATATTGCATCCTTACCATGAACCCTACATGTCAAATAATCTAGAGACATATTCAAGAATAATCCTATTCCACATCTTAACAGTCGGATCTTTGTCCGAAATCCACTGCAAAAGTATACATTTTCTGGCACAAAAAGTGAGAATATTAAAGAGCTTTGTCTTGTGCACAGTAAGACCCACAGAATAAGATATTCCTAGTAAAAAAATGCAGGGTCCGGAACCAAGGAGACCTCCAGTATCTTGTTCATCTCTTCAGTAACTTTACACCAGAACCTTTGAATCTTATGACAAAACCAGAAGCAGTGGGTAAGATTCCCTATTTCTGTCTTGCATTTAGAACACAGAGGAGAGAGATCAGCCCTAAATCTACTGCGTTGGGCAGGAGATATGTGCGCTATATGAAGAATTTTAAGTTGGATTGCTCTCACTCTATTACAAACACTCAGACTTTGCATTCCTCCAGGCCATGTCCCATTCATAATCGGAAATTGTAATATCAAGTTCTTTCTCCCAGATTGTTTTTAGACAATGTGTAGATATATTCTTAGTCATAGACAGAATGTTATAAAAATGACTTATAGATGCATCTGACCGTGTCTCAAAAAGCTGTTCTTCAAGGTTTGATGAACTCACATCAGATAGAAGTGAAGTGTCCTTCTGAATAAAGTTCCTTAATTGTAGGAAGTGAAAGAAATCTCTACCATCCAGGTCATATTTTTGAGAGATCTGACCAAAGGACATAAGAGTAGGGCCCTCAAAAAGGCCCTTCAAATTAGTGAGACCTTTAGAAGCCCAATATTGAAATCGCATATCAGTCATGCCTGGAGGAAAATCTGGGTTCTTGCATATTGAGCTAAAGACTGATGTTAGAGACAACCTGCCCTCAATTCGTCGTATGGATTGCCATGCCCTGACTGTGCTCAGAGTAATGGAATTTGTATACACTGTTTGAATCTTCTTACATTTTTTAAGAAAAAGCAAATTTTTGAGTGGGTCTGTAACTGGCTGGATTCTATATCAAGCCAAAGTGAGTCTAGGTCCTCAGCTATCCATGTATTTATATATCGCAAGTGGGTGCTAAGCTGATATACAGTGCATCCGGAAAGTATTCACAGCGCTTCACTTTTTCCACATTTTGTTATGTTACAGCCTTATTCCAAAATGGATTAAATTCATTATTTTCCTCAGAATTCTACAAACAATACCCCATAATGACAACGTGAAAGAAGTTTCTTTGAAATCTTTGCAAATTTATTAAAAATAAAAAATGAAAAAAATCACATGTACATAAGTATTCACAGCCTTTGTCATGACACTCAAAACTGAGCTCAGGTGCATCCTGTTTCCACTGATCATCCTTGAGATGTTTCTACAACTTGATTGGAGTACACCTGTGGTAAATTCAGTTGATTGGACATGATTTGGAAAGGCACACACCTGTCTATATAAGGTCCCACAGTTAACAGTGCATGTCAGAGCACAAACCAAGCCATGAAGTCCAAGGAATTGTCTGTAGACCTCTGAGACAGGATTGTATCGAGGCACAGATCTGGGGAAGGGTACAGAAACATTTTTGCAGCATTGAAGGTCCCAATGAGCACAGTGGCCTCCATCATCTGTAAATGGAAGAAGTTTGGAACTACCAGGACTCTTCCTAGAGCTGGCCGCCTGGCCAAATTGAGCGATCGGGGGAGAAGGGCCTTAGTCAGGGAGGTAACCAAGAACCCGATGGTCACTCTGACAGAGCTCCAGCATTTCTCTGTGGAGAGAGGAGAACCTTCCAGAAGAACAACCATCTCTGCAGCACTCCACCAATCAGGCCTGTATGGTAGAGTGGGCAGACAGAAGCCACTCCTCAGTAAAAGGCACATGACAGCCCACCTTGAGTTTGCCAAAAGGCACCTGAAGGACTCTCAGACCATGAGAAACAAAGATTGAACTCTTTGGCCTGAATGGCAAGCGTCATGTCTGGAGGAAACCAGGCACCGCTCATCACCTGGCCAATACCATCCCTACAGTGAAGCATGGTGGTGGCAGCATCATGCTGTGGGGATGTTTTTCAGCGGCAAGAACTGGGAGACTAGTCAGGATCGAGGAAAAGATGAATGCAGCAATGGACAGAAACATCCTTGATGAAAACCTGCTCCAGAGCGCTCTGGACCTCAGACTGGGGTGAAGGTTCATCTTCCAACAGGACAACGACCCTAAGCACACAGCCAAGATAACAAAGCAGTGGCTCCAGGACAACTCTGTGAATGTCCTTGAGTGGCCCAGCCAAAGCCCAGACTTGAACCCGATTGAACATCTCAGGAGAGATCTGAAAATGGCTGTGCACCAACGCTCCCCATCCAACCTGATGGAGCTTGAGAGGTCCTGCAAAGAAGAATGGGAGAAACTGCCCAAAAATAGGTGTGCCAAGCTTGTAGCATCATACACAAAAAGACTTGAGGCTGTAATTGGTGCCAAAGGTGCTTCAACAAAGTATTGAGCAAAGGCTGTGAATACTTATGTACATGTGATTTTTTTTTAAAAATTTTTTTTCGTTTTTTATTTGTAATAAATTTGCAAATATTTCAAACTTCTTTCACGTTGTCATTATGGGGTATTGTTTGTAGAATTTTGAGGAAAATAATGAATTTAATCCATTTTGGAATAAGGCTGTAACATAACAAAATGTGGAAAAAGTGAAGCGCTGTAAATACTTTCCGGATGCACTGTAACTGCACGCGTGTCCTTCCACTGAATTACAAGTATATTCCCTTCAATCCTACACCACCTCATATCCCCACGAGCTGTCTTGCATTCCCATCTTTTGATGTCTTTAAATTCTGCAGGAAACAGATTACGATTCACCCTGCATATCCCACAGGCATTAGTTCCCATTTCTAACAACTTAACCATAAAAGCTGGGGACGTGTAAAAGTTGTCAAACCAAATATTGTGGTCCTGGTCTTTGAATGGCTGAAGTAACGATTCAACAACTTTGGTGGCCAAGTCAGTGACATGCCCATCATGACTACCTGTGTAAACATTAAAGTCGAGAGTATACCCCGAGTCTGATGTTGCAATTACCCATAATTTAAAACCCCACCAAGTAGGCTTGCCCTTCATGTATTGTTTAAATCCTGACCAAGCTTTAGACTTGACCATACGTTCATCTATTGCAAGATTTTGGTTAGGCTGAAAGAGCTGCTGGCATTTTTGTTTGAGGTGGTCCATTAGATAACGCAACTTCCTAAGGCGATCCTGATTATCTTCTGTGGTAGGGTCTACAACATGTAGAGCTGCCAAAAGAGCCTTGTAGCGGTCATGCAACATAAATCCCCTCGCCCACGAGCCCTGAAGTGACTTGGTTCCCCAATGATGATGGGAATCAGGGAGAATTGAAAAACCCATGTAAATAAGCAACCCAAGAAATTTGTAAAATTCACCGGGGGTCACCTCCATCCAAGATCCTTGGTAGCTGGAATATGACGGACAGTTTAGGACGAGCTCCTAAACTGGTTTGTAAAGCTGCATATCTCAGCAACTACATCCTGAGTAAAAAACAGCATGAAAAAGTCAATTTCTCGCAACATCACATTGGAGGTTGACCTTACAGCCTAACGCACGCTACCTAAGTCAATGCCGAATGGACGGCTAGGCTTAAATGGGTGAGGTTTTGGTGCTTGTAAATCGATGTCAGAGTACAAGGGATAAGAAACAGAGTCAGGGAAGCGTTTACGCTTTCTAGCTGACTTGGGACTTGTGCGAGAATGTCTAGCCATACCCAAAATAATAAGAGTAAAAGTGTTAGTGTTACTGTGAGTATCAGTCATATGAGAAATAGAAACAAACAATACATACACATTCATGTATACCTATTTGGTGGTCTTGGCTGGGGATCAGGTTCCATCTCATCCTCCATCTCCTCGTGGTCCGGGTCTTCCTGCAGTAGTTCCTGGTCCAGCAGATCTTCCTCCTGTGTGCTCATGCCCTCATGAGCCATGTCCTCTTCTGCTATGAACCTAAGCTCATCAGCAGTCAGCTGCCTCCTCATCTTGAGGGTGCTGAGCAGGGAGCCATAGTCTCTGTCCATCTCTACAACAGAAAAAAGTACACAATTGGTAGCCAGCAGTGTGTTCTTCACAAATCCGTACACTGAATAGTCACCAAAGGCTTGCAGACTAACCAGAATGTCCAAATGCAGACAGCTCTCTCACACTTTCCTTGTGAACAGGAAGCTACACACAATCTAAAATCATGTCTGTGTGATGGATGGGTAAGTCTATCTGCTAAATTATAGAAAGATACACTCACAGAAATATTTAAGCCTATTTGTAAGATTTATGTAATTTAATTGCATATAAAGTTTCCGTTAATTTCCGTTAATTTGCATTACATAGTTTTAAAATAAACAAACTATATAATGCAAATGAATGGACATTTTATATGTAATTAAATTACATAAATCTTTTCCGAGCAACATAGTAGTCGTGACAGTGATGAGACAATTTACAATAAACATCAGATTTACAACTCAATTTAAAATCTAATATACACATAGTTACACACAACACAATATACAAATAATAACATGCAATGTACAGTATACAATACACACAATATAGAATACACATTTTACAATAAAAAAGTATATATAGTATATATAGAATGTACAGTAGGTTGTATTGTTCTGTATTGACATTCAAGCTGTCGGTTGATAGTCAGTTGTTAAGAGAGAATATAATATAATAATAATATAATATAATTTATGACAGTGAGATATTAGAGTAAGAGTAATAAAGTGCAGTGCTGATGTATTTTGATCGTGGGAGATCAAGAGTTCAAAAGTCTGATTGCTTGGGAGAAGAAGCTGTCATGAAGTCGGCTGGTGCGGGTCCTGATGCTGCGATACCGCCTGCCTGATGGTAGCAGTGAGAACAGCCCATGGCTCGGGTGGCTGGAGTCTCTGATGATCCTCCGAGCTTTTTTCACACACCGCCTTGTATATATGTCCTGGAGGGAGGAAAGCTCACCTCCGATGATGTGTCTGGCAGTTCGTACCACCATTTGCAGTGCTTTGCGGTTGTGGGCGGTGCTATTGCCATACCAGACGGAGATGCAGTCAGGATGCTCTCTACAGTGCAGGTGTAGAACCGTGTGAGGATGTGGTGGTTCATTCCAAACTTCGTCAGCCGTCTCAGGAAGAAGAGGCGCTGATTAGCCTTCTTCACAAAGGCCTCAGTGTGGATGGACCATGTGAGTTCCTCAGTGATGTGGACACCCAGGAACTTGAAGCTGCTGACTCTTTCCACTGGTGCTCCATTGATGGTGATGGGACTGTGTTCTCTGTCTCTTCTCCTGAAGTTCACCACAAGCTCCTTTTTTTTACTGACGTTGAGGGAGAGGTTGTGCTCCTGAGACCAGTGTGTCAGATTGTGCACCTCCTCTCTGTAGGCTGTTTCATCATTGTCAGTGATCAGACCTACCACCGTCGTGTCATCAGCAAACTTAATGATGGCATTGGAGCTGTCATAACTTTGCAGCCGTTTTAGCGACAAAGTTCAAATTAAATATGCGTCTTCTTTGGTTCATATGCTAACATATTCTTAAAAAATCGATTCGACAAATTAACAAAAATGGCCGCCACCGGCCAATATAATTTCAGTACCTCATAACTCGTATTGGGAATGGATGAGGGTTATGGAAATTACTATATACAAGCAGGGTGTCAATTCGAAGCCGCAAATAAACGTTTGTGACAATCGGCCACACGGTGGCAGTATAATTAGCTAATTCGCGTTTTTGCTCATAACTGCAGAACCATACAGGCTACAATACAAATTTGTAGCTTCTTTGAATCCACCAGTGCCCCACATTGATATGGTCACATGGATTTTCATTCCCGCAATAAAACGTTTTTATCACAAATATTTTTTGAAAAACCTACTTTTTCGAACTCGTCCTAGGCCGTTTGGCATACATAATCTACAGACCCTCCTGACAAAACATTATCAAAAGAATTTTGATATGTCAAATCGTTCCGAAGATATAAGCAAACATATTTTGGGGCGTGACTTACAATGACGTATTAGGTTGTATCTTGCGAGCACAATTTTCAAACTTAACAAAACTTTTTACACATAGACAAGAGAAAACAACAACAAAAAATTTTTTATAAAAAAAAAATTAAAATATTTCTGTGAATCCATTAGTGCCTCCACATCATTTGCTTACATGAATTTCCAATTTTCACCAAAAAACGTACCATTTTGATTTTATTGAAAAACCTACTTTTTCGAACTCGTCCTAGAATTTTTTGCCCGATTCACATGAAACTTTGTACACATTTTCTTAAGACATTCCTGACAAAAATGTATCAACAGAATTTTGATATGTCAAATCGGTTCAGAAGATATTAGATGATGCATGTGGCCTGTTATGACTAATTGACCCATATCTTGTGAGCACAATTTTTAAACTTAACGAAACTTAATATTCATGCACAAAATAAAATTTTGAGGTAACATTTTCATCAATTTGGCAGTGCTATAACAGAAGAAATAGCTATTTTTACAACTGCATTTTTAAGCAGTTAGAAGTATGGAGATTGACAGGCTGTTTTACTGTTTGTTCACCAGAGGGAGCCACAAGACAAAAAATAGTAAATGTCTGATTTCACAGAAATTCTAACATATTGTATATTGCCACAACCCCTGTAAATCAGATAATCTTTTGAAGCCCATTATGCACCGCTGTCTGGCTGTCATTAAATTGTTGCAGGGATTACATAATGGTTAAACATTCCGTGCATCTTAATTCAGCTCATTTTTGTCATGCTTAGTGATTTAACACCGATTTAACATTTAAATCTCAGTTATGATTAACTTTAAACTTGCAGCTGAGGTCATGTAAATATTAAATTGACCTACAATTAAACATTAATGACTTTGTAAGAGAACAGTGAATATGCCGTCAGCCCTCTGAAAAACATTTAACATATTATTTATATTTATTATGGCCCGAAATCTTTGGCTAGGGTGCGAGTGCGATGGCTCATCTCGGTGTCGGTGTGATTACCGCTTCCCTGTATGCGGGGACATGGGACAAAGACGGTTCTCTCAAGAAGAAATGAGAAAACAGCATTAATTCGGCACTAAATGAGAGCAGTTACAAGTGACAGGTGATTATTTTTAAGCTCTTAACTATGTTTCTATGTTTCTTAACTAAGTCTCACGTACCTCAAGTGCACATACTTATCTTTGTTCATTTCAAGTTGGTCATCTTAGGAAAGTAATAACTTGACATTTTTTTAGTCAGATCATGTTTAAACACTGTGGATTCAGTGAAGATTTTTCTAGAATGCCTCAAAATGACAACAGTTTGTGAGTCTTTCTGAACACTTCATTAAATGAACTGAAGATTAATACATTCGTGAACTGGACTGATGTGTTTATCATTGCATACACAGCAGTTGCGGATCGTACCAATGGAGCAGGTGAGTAAATGATGAGAGGATTTTCATTTTTGGATTAACTATTCTTTTAAAAGGCACCAATACCATAAACATAAGGTAATATGTTTCTTTTGACTAATTGTGTTTAGATTTCAAGCAGAGGGTCTGTGATTTTTGTATTTATTTTTTTACTTTATACATCACTCATTACATAAGTGTGATACTGCACAATTATTGTGTTGCTTAAAGCACAAGCATAAAGTATTATATCAAAATAAAAGTGCGAAAAAAGCAGCACATCGATTCGGTGCTCAACAGTCGCACAATAAAAATATTTTAAAATGTCTGTTTTGATAAATAGTCATGGATGTCAAATAATAATAATAAAAAAAGGGTTATGGTTTATATCAGTGGTCACCAATTAGCGGATCGCGGTCAGGTTCTGGACCTCGGCTGGGTTCCATTCGGACCATGAGACATCATGACATCGGCTGACCCATCTCTCTGTTTCTGCACTTCAAGTGATCAGCGCACCAAAACAACAGAGCTGTGTATAGCGCAAGCACTTGGGCATAGATAGCACTGATCTTTCAGCGATGTATCTTCGAATATCTTTCTCTATTATAGAACACGCTTCATTTATACCCTTTCACCCTCCGTGCGCGTTGCTAGATGTGGCGCTGCACGCAGATTTGCAGATGTGGTTATTTTAATGACAGTAGGCAGTAGCAGAAAAATACAGTGAGCAGCAATATAGATACTGGCATCTTTCGCTAAAACACACTGCAGAAAACAAGAATGAAGCAAAGTGAACTTCCTGTGTCTGAAATGAAAGCAACCATTCAGCTAAACCAGGTTTGTGACAGGACAACATGCTTCCAGCCACCTTTAAACAATTAAGTTTTTTACATCTAAAATTGCCTTTATTATGATCAGCATGTTTAAAATCTTTCACAAACTTATTATTTTTGTGAAAATTAATCAAAGATGTCATCATCTCTGGCATAGATGGCAAGGAAAAACAACCAGAAATTTGATATAACTAGGAATGTTGTGGAGTTCTCATGAGAATGTTTCTATAATTATTATAATTTTTTTATTTTCTTCCCTTTTCTCCCCAATTTGGAATGCCCAATTCCCAATGCGCTCTAGCTCCTCGTGGTGGCGTGGCGTAGTGACTCGCCTCAATCCGGGTGGCGGAGGACGAATCTCAGTTGCCTACGTGCCTGAGACCGTCAATCCGCCCATCTTATCACGTGGCTTGCTGAGCGCGTTACTCGCTATTCTCCGCGGCATCCACGCACAACTCACCACGTGCCCCACCGAGAGCGAGACCCACATTATGGCGACCACGAGGAGGTTACCCCATGTGACTCTACCCTCCTTAACAAATGGGCCAATTTGGTTGCTTAGGAGACCTGGCTGGAGTCACTCAGCACACCCTGGATTCGAACTTGCGACTCCAGGTGTGGTAGTCAGTGTCTTTACTCGCTGAGCTACCCAGGCCACGTTTCCATTCTTTGATATTTATTTTCCATTTGTAGGCCTATTTAACTTTAGCTAACAGTATTTTAAGCTTTACTATTGTGATGTACATTGTTGTTGGTAGATATTCACTTTATGGAAAATATAAAAACGGCCCATTCACACTTTTAAATTTTTCCACAATGTCTCTCGGGGGATACCCCTGAACCCCCATAAGGTGTCTTTCTTTAGTCACAAGGCCTGCTATGCCCCTTAGGTATCTAAAAATATGCAAACACAAATACTGGACTACTGTCATTCAGCTTCAAAACAAACTGATTTTATCTTTTAATATTCATATCAAAGTGCACTCGGTTGATGAACTTATTGAAATATTTTAAACTTTTGGTAGAATATTCCCCAAACCCCACTACTTTGGCTTTGTCTCTGGGGCCCCAATGTCATAATCCTTGCCTAATTTTGAAGAGATTGTTTTGACTTTATGATTTTTTTTTTCTATTACAAAGTACTATTGCTGCCAACTTGTAAATTTATAATAACTATTTCATAAAACTGATTAAGCATTTCTTATGTCATTTCATAGCTACAGTATACTGACAACTGACACCATGTAAGTTATTGTCCGGACCTTTGCTGGGAAGGAAATGTAGAGACCGAACCTCTTGGAACTTTAATTGAATACCTCTGGTTTATATAAAATAAAGTTAATATTTATTGCACCAATAGATAAAATATCGTGTGCATGCTAAAAGATCCCTGTTTAAATAGAGCAGGGTCATAGAATAACAAACAATCTTTTAGTAGCGTGTATAGGTGGTTATACATGGGATGTAGTATTCGGAGGCACCTCTGCTAGTCATGCTCGTTCATGAGAACTATTTTGCTTATTGCATTGTCATGCAGGACTGTTTGTGGAACACACTGAAAGAGTTCAAATGTTTTACATTTTTGCGTATGTCATTGGCTAAGTTTTATTCATTGTTAAATTGTTTTATGGAGAAATCATGGGTATACAAAAGCAACATTACATACTCAATGGATTTCCCATTTATTTATCATCAAATGTGTTTCTTCTCAAGTTTATTATTTGTTTAAACATGCACAAACTTGGTACTATACCTTGACTTTTATTAAAAAATATCACTCTGTGAAGCAAAAGTTCTGCATTACATGATGATAACACTTGTTTAACAAACATCTGCAAAGACACGTGTTCTAATCATGCTACATTGTACTCTTTCTATAAGTACCTGTAACGTAAATGTGAGCATTGCAGCATCATTTATGATATGGTTGCTCTGACATGTCTCTAATAACAGTCTAACACCTGCTAGGCTAACAGGATCTTTCCAATTTTGTTTTCTAATAATATTATGACCATCATGTAATTAAATGCCATTATGATTAAACATCAAAGATATCAAGTAGTAATATCCCACATCCAAATTTCATGTAACACAACATAATGACTAGACTTTGGTAACCAAAAAAATAAAATTCCTGCATTCATTCAAAACATCACATTTTTGTTAGTTTGTCCCTCACACTCTCATTTTCATCCTGTTAAAAACCATATATGGGGCTACTATGAATAAGGACCATATGTGCTTGGCCCCTGATGATTGCCGATTGCAGCTATATTTTGTATTATTATTCTTATTATTTTCAAGGTTTTCAATACTTTTGGGGCATTTAACATGCGTGAAAACTCTTGAAATTTTACATACACATCAGAGTCGTCTGCCATTAGGGCTAGGGCATTTTGGATTTTTTGAAAATCACAGGCTCTAAACTTTTAAATACTCCTCCTAGGGGATTCACGTGACTGGCACCAAATTTGTGCAAAATCATGCCAAGACATATTAGATGCTAAATTGCAAACATATTTTAGATTTTTTGAATGGTGTCACCATGGCAAAGCAATACATTTATGGCAAAAAATGGGAAACAGGAAGTGCCTTATATCTTCAATGTGCATTGTGTGATTTTGATGAAAATTCAGCTGTATGTTTGGTAATGTGGGCTGATCACATTGATGCAGCTATTATGGGTCACTTCATAGCGACACCAACTGGTAGCAGGAAGTATGGCACTTTTAACAGACTTTGAAATAGCACTCTTGTGTTTACATGAATTGCTTCAAAATTCTTTAGAATAATGTCTAGACAATGCTGATGTAAAAATTTTTTTAGGCGCATGGCATGCTTAAACTTTCATGAAAGTTTGCACACACATCAGAGTCGTCTGCCAGTAGGACTGGGCAAAAGTTCACACATGGGCATGTAGGGGGGTCTCTGTAGCGCCCCCTTTAAAATGGCTATGTATTGGGTCATGTATATGGCAACACATAATAACAATTAATGTGTTGCCATGGCAACACATTAATTGTTATTATCCCTTTCTTCCTATATTTGGGTTTTTTTGAGGTACATGGCATTCTTAAAATGTCATGAAATTTTGCACACATCAGAGTCGTTGGCCCTTAGGGCTGGACAAATGTTCATGCATGGGCATGCATGGGGTGCTCTCTAGCACCCCCTTTAAAATGGGCATGTAAGACGGCCTCTGTAGCACCCCCATTTTCATCTACAGTCACCTAAATTGGTACATATATAGTTCTCATCAAGCCAGACAACTTTCAGAATTACAGTTATTAGCTCTGCCCAACAGGATGTCGGCCATTTTGGATTTTTTGAATTTTGCAGTCCCTGAACTTTTAAATACGCCTCCTAGGGGACTCATGAGACTGTCACCACATTTAGACAACATTATGCCAAGACACTGAAGATGCTAAATTGTGAACAGAATTTTGATATATCGAATGGTGTTGCCATGGCGAGGCATTAAATTAATGGATAAACATGGGAAACAGGAAGTGTCTCATATCTTCTGTGTGCAATGTAGATCAAAATTGAGATGTATGTTTAGTCTTGGGGCTAATCACATGGATGTGACTATTTTGAGTCATGGTCATAGTGCCACCACCTGGCAGCAGTAAGTGTGACTCTTATAACAGACTTTAAATTAGTCCTCTTGTATTTACCCAAATTGCTTCAAAATAGTTTAGAATAATGCCAAATGCATGTCCACCTTGCATTGTTTTCCGAAAGACACCGGGTGGAAATGGACCCTTGGTGCTTGGGCTCGTCATTGCTGCTTGCAGCTATATTTATTATTATTGTTCTTTTCAAGGTTTTCGGTACTTTTGGGGTACTTAAAATGCGTGAAAACTCTTTTTGCAGACACATCAGAGTCATCGGCCATTAGGGCTGGGCAAGTGTGTGTGTGTGTGTGTGTGTGTGGGGGGGGGGTGCAGGAGGTGTTTGAAAATGGGCATGTAAAGGGGGCTCTATATTTCAATGTTGTTTCAATAAAAGTGATATAAAATCAACAACACATTCTAACATTGATTCAATGGCAGACTTTACATTGGATCTTTATTGAAATGTCAATGTTAATTCAATAAAAGTGATGTAGAATCAACATCAGATTCTCACATTGATTCAAAGACGCTAACATTGATTTTTACATTGAAATTTCAATGTCGTTTCAACATTTATGCAGGGCTCAAAAGTGAGGTCGAATCAACATCAGATTATAACATTTATTCAATGATGTTAATAATGATTTTTTTTTTATTTCAATATTGTTTCATAATTAACACAGGGTGCAAAAGTGATGTAGAACCAACATCATATTGTTCATAATATGAAGTTAATTCAATGCCATTAACAATGACTCTGTCTGAGTTGGGAGTAAAGAAAAGTCTAAAGTAGAAAATATGCTTAAAAAAGTACTGTGCTGTTGTAATTATCAGAATTAGAATGAGCTTTATTGCCAAGTATGCTGACACATACAAGGAATTTGTCTTCGTGACAGAAGCTTCCAGTGCACAAACAATACAACAAGACAGAGATAATAAAAAATAGAATAAAGATAAAAAGTGAATAGAAAATATAAGTGTAACAGGACTGGTCATTGTGGGAATGAGGAAGTGTGGTTCAGGTATCTTCAAACTCTTTATTCACCAAAATAAACACTCAATGGTAGGGTTTAAACACTAACGCGTTGCACTGTTGTGTAGCACCCTCTCGCCCCCGGACTCTGGTGTGGGCTCCTCTTATCGTTCTCCCTGGATTACTGCAACAAGAAACAGCTGTTAGACCTAATTATCACCCAGGGATGAATCCTTACCACTTCCCCTCTCCCCGGACGGACGCTCAACCACGCCCTCACCACAATAAGTATATAAAGAAATACACAATAAGACACTTACTCATTCTTTATTATAATTTTATATTCTTTATTTTCACATTTTAGAATAATAGTAAAGTCATCAAAACTATGGAATAACATAAATGGAACTATGGGAATTATGTTGTAACTAAAAAAATCCAAAACAAATCAAAACTGTGTTATATTTTAGCATCTTTAAAGTAGTCACCCTTTGCCTAGAATTTGCAGAAATGTACTCTTAACATTTTCTCAACCAACTTCTTGAGGTATCACCCTGGGATGCTTTTTAAACAGTATTGAAGGAGTTCCCATCTATGTTGGGCACTTAGTGGCTGCTTTTCTTTATTATTTGGTCCAAGTCATCAATTTCAAAAACTTTTTTTTATTTTTATTAAATTGTAGTTTTATAATGACATAAATGAATATGTTGGCACAATTATATTTTTGTCTACAAAACTAATTTCAAACATTAAAGCATACGCCTTCGGATCAAAAGATTTTTAAGATCATGAGAAACATTTCAGTCAAGTGTTTCAAAACTTTTGACCGGTAGTGTATATATATATATATATGTGTGTATACGTATGTACAAATACAAATCTGTTATATGCAGATAGTGCAAGGGAATGTAATGGCAGAAGAGGAAGGATATGTTGGATAGTATAAATAGACTAAGCTGTGTATTGCACATAATCATTGCTCAATGGGGCAGTTTGAACTGTTCATGAGATGGATAGCCTGAGGGAAAAAACTGTTCTTGGTGCTCAGTGCTCTGTAGCGCTGGCCAGAAGGCAACAGTTCAAAAAGGTAGTGGGCTGGGTGAATGGGGTCCAGAGTTATTTTTCTAGCCCTTTTCCTCACTCTGGAAGTGTACAGTTCTTAAAGAGAGGGCAGGGGGCAACCAATAATCCACTCAGCATTCCGAAATGTCCTTTGTAGTCTTCTGATGTCCGATTTCGTAGCTAAACCAAACCAGACAGTTATTAAAGTGCAGAGGACAGACTCAATGACTGCTTAGAAGAACTGTATCAGCAGCACCTGTGGCAGGTTGAATTTCCTCAGCTGGCGAAGGAAGTACAATCTCTGCTGGGCCTTTTTCACAATGGAGTCAATGTGGGTCTCCCACTTCAGGTCCTGTGAGATGGTAGTGCCCAGGAACCTGAATGATTCCACTGCTGCCAAAGTGCTTTTCAGAATGGTGAGTGGGGTCAGTGTTGGAGTGTTCCTCCTGAAGTCCACAATAATCTCCACTGTTTTGAGTGTGTACAGCTCAAGGTTGACTGCACCAGACAGCCAGCTGTTCAACCTCCCTTCTGTATGCAGACTCATCATCATCCTGGATGAGGCCAATGACAGTAGTGTCGTCTGCAAATTTCAGGAGCTTGACAGAGGAGTCCTTGGCGGTGCAGTCATTTGTGTAGAGGGAGAAGACTAGTGGGGAGAGCACACATCCCTGGGGGGCACCAGTGCTGATCGTACAGGTGCTGGAAGTAAATTTCCCTAGTCTCACTAACTGCTGCCTATTTGTCAGAAAGCTGGTAATCCACTGATAGATAGAGGTGGGAACAGAGAGTTGGATTAATTTAGTCCGGAGTATAGCTGGGATGATGGTGTTGAAAGCCGAACTGAAGTCCACAAAAAGGATCCTTGCATATGTCCCTGGTCTGTCCAGATGTTGCAGGATATGATGTAATCTCATGGTGACTGCATCATCCACAGATCGGTTTCCTCGATAAACAAATTGAAGGGGATCCAGAAAGGGTCCAGTGATGTCCTTCAGGTGGGCCAACACCAACTTTATGTTAGTCTCTTTGCCGTATGGCTCTTGTAGCTAAAAGTTTTTGGTTTCATGAAAAGGCTAATGTGACAGGGAGTGATGTTTCTACGAAAGAACATGTGTTTATTTAGGGGGCTAGAGATCTCTGTTTGCTTTCCTAAATGTTGAAGGAAGTGGTCTCTGATTTTATGTCTTCATACATCACTTACTACACAAATACTTTATATCACTGCATGTTTGTAAAACCACAGAAATGTCTGCAATGCAGATCGTGTGAAACACGCACATCTGAAATTAATTTACTACAGGAACACAACTAAACAAATGCTAATACATAGGGACTCAATCCTAGCCAAAACCAGTGGCCTCACTTGCAAATGCACTTGTGATGATGTCATCAAAACTGATGAGTAAAGTATTTACTTATTTATGTATTTTTAACAAGAAAAGCTTCATTATCTTCAGTCACATTGGTGGCATCTGTGTGATTTAATTGTATCAGAAACAGTCTGTCATCTTTTTAGCTTAACAATGACATAAGCAGACAGGCAACATCCTTCAACAAGGGAACATAAGCAGGCCGTCTTCCTCACTGCCTGGGGTTTTCATTAGTCATCTCGGAAAGAGAGAAAGAGAGATAGAGACTGTGATAGGAAGTGCATGAAGAGGCAGTCAGTTAGTTTGTATGCTAATGTTCCTTGTATATATGCACATAACCAAACAGGAAGCTCTTTAGACATGGCGGATTGTTAATGACTATCTTATTGGGTAATATAAAAGCATATATGTCTCTGTGCTGTGCTTAACATCACAAGTATTACACTTCCAATTCATCCAGTCTTAACAAGCTCTAGATATTTTGGGAGAGATTTTTTTTTCTGTACTTTGCCTGTTTCTGAATGAGATTACATGGGGAGAAAGCAATAAGCCTTTGTAGTGCATTACATATAGAGGGCTTTGGGAAGTCTTATTCACTCCAGAAGCCATTGTCATGCCTCGGGTTGTGTGTGTGTGTGTGCAAGTTATGCAAGGTCTTTTTTTCAATGCAAGTTTAGCGCAGATTGTCGACAGTACTTTGAATTGTGCCTTAGAACATAAATTTCCCAGGGCTTTTGATACATGTTTTGCTTTGTCAGCATTGCATTTCACACCCATTGACCAAATTAATAAAGGATGCTAGTTGCTGGGAAGGTATTTGCTCCTCTCCAACATCACCAATCTCTACTTTTGCAATTCATAAATCCGAATGTTTGAATAACTAAGCGAATACTCTTTTCTCCTCTGCAGGTGTTTGATTAGACCCCACTGCCCGCTGCCACCATGTTTAGAAACAGCTTGAAGATGCTGCTGACAGGGGGCAAGACCAACAAGAAGAGTCGCAACAGCAGCGGTCAGTCTCACCTTTCATATTTAACTTCTCAGTGACATGTACTGTATATCTACTATGTTATGGCCTAAACATGAATTTGCTCAATGCAGACTTGTTTACATAAGTCTTTTTCAAACCAACATGATCAAACAGGAAATAGAAAAGTTGCTTCCGAAAGTCCATCTACCCTGAAATAAACCCCATTCTGCAGAATTACTGACAATTGGCATGCCAAAATCATACATTTTTGTTTCAGTTCATGCATGAACACCTTTTTATGTAGCAACCTCAGAGACACAGGTTCTGGTCCAGTGGAAACCAGAAAGTAATCGCATTAAAATAATCAATGGTGAGCGTGATTTGAAGATTGCATTCTCGCTCTAAAACTACATTTTTACCACACTGATGTTTAGGTTAAGGGTTAGGGGGTAGAGTTAAAGGAATGATCTGGGTTCAACTCAAGTTAAGCTCAATCGACAGCATTTGTAGCATAATATTGATGACCACAAAAAATTATTTCGACTCATCCTTCCTTTTCTTTAAATAAGGCAAAAATCTGGGTTCCAGTGAGGCACTTACAATGGAAGTGAATGAGGGCCAATTTCTTTATGTTAAAATACTCACTGTTTCAAACGTATAGCCACAGGACATAAACAAAATGCGTGTTAACATGATTTTAGTGTGATAAAATCACTTACTAACCTTTCCTGTGTAAAGTTGTAGCCAATTTTACATCTTCCTTTCCATGACGATGTAATGACAACAAAACCTAAAATCCTAAAACGACTGTACACTGCTAACCCTAAAGTTGTCATTACTGTAAAAAATAAAGTTTTCTTAATTAAGTATTACTTGAAATGTCAAGTTTTGGACTCATAACTCAAATATTTAAGTTAATTGAACTTATTTTTCTTAAAAATCCATAGACTTAAGATTTGAAGTGTTAATAACTCAAACTATTGAGTACAAAATTGAGGCTACGGGGAATACCCACAGTCCCTTGCTGCTTGAATTAGTTTTCCTTGGTCAGAGGGAACAGATTGGGGAATTTAAATAATTGTTATTAAGAATTCATAGATGTTTTAGCTCTTTTGTTATATTATTTATGCTTTGTTGCAAACAGATGTTTGGTGTAATGTTACCATGTCTCTTTGGTCAAGTTGGACCCTGGTCACACTATTCCAGTTCTCTTTGTGGATGTGCAGCTGAAGTGCATATATGTATGTATATTCTGTAAAGAATTATTTAATAACTGACCTAGAATCAGTTATCATTTTTATTTGAGCTGTGCTGTTGTTTGATCTCAAATTGAATCAGTTCAATTAAAATGTACAGCAGTAGAAATAATTTACAGTGCATCCGGAAAGTATTCACAGCGCTTCACTTTTTCCACATTTTGTTATGTTACAGCCTTATTCCAAAATTGATTAAATTCATTATTTTCCTCAAAATTCTACAAACAATACCCCATAATGACAACGTGAAAGAAGTTTGTTTGAAATCTTTGCAAATTTATTAAAAATAAAAAACGAAAAAAATCACATGTACATAAGTATTCACAGCCTTTGCCATGACACTCAAAACTGAGCTCAGGTGCATCCTGTTTCCACTGATCATCCTTGAGATGTTTCTACAACTTGATTGGAGTCCGCCTGTGATAAATTCAGTTGATTGGACATGATTTGGAAAGGCACACACCTGTCTATATAAGGTCCCACAGTTAACAGTGCATGTCAGAGCACAAACCAAGCCATGAAGTCCAAGGAATTGTCTGTAGACCTCCGAGACAGGATTGTATCGAGGCACAGATCTGGGGAAGGGTACAGAAACATTTTTGCAGCATTGAAGGTCCCAATGAGCACAGTGGCCTCCATCATCTGTAAATGGAAGAAGTTTGGAACTACCAGGACTCTTCCTAGAGCTGGCCGCCTGGCCAAAATGAGCGATCGGGGGAGAAGGGCCTTAGTCAGGGAGGTAACCAAGAACCCGATGGTCACTCTGACAGAGCTCCAGCATTTCTCTGTGGAGAGAGGAGAACCTTCCAGAAGAACAACCATCTCTGCAGCACTCCACCAATCAGGCCTGTATGGTAGAGTGGCCAGACGGAAGCCACTCCTCAGTAAAAGGCACATGACAGCCCACCTGGAGTTTGCCAAAAGGCACCTGAAGGACTCTCAGACCATGAGAAACAAAGATTGAACTCTTTGGCCTGAATGGCAAGCGTCATGTCTGGAGGAAACCAGGCACCGCTCATCACCTGGCCAATACCATCCCTACAGTGAAGCATGGTGGTGGCAGCATCATGCTGTGGGGATGTTTTTCAGCAGCAGGAACTGGGAGACTAGTCAGGATCGAGGGAAAGATGAATGCAGCAATGTACAGAGACATCCTTGATGAAAACCTGCTCCAGAACGCTCTGGACCTCAGACTGGGGCGAAGGTTCATCTTCCAACAGGACAACGACCCTAAGCACACAGCCAAGATAACAAAGCAGTGGCTCCGGGACAACTCTGTGAATGTCCTTGAGTGGCCCAGCCAGAGCCCAGACTTGAACCCGATTGAAAATCTCAGGAGAGATCTGAAAATGGCTGTGCACCAACGCTCCCCATCCAACCTGATGGAGCTTGAGAGGTCCTGCAAAGAAGAATGGGAGAAACTGCCCAAAAATAGGTGTGCCAAGCTTGTAGCATCATACACAAAAAGACTTGAGGCTGTAATTGGTGCCAGAGGTGCTTCAACAAAGTATTGAGCAAAGGCTGTGAATACTTAGGTACATGTTTTTTTTTTTTTTTTTTTTTTTTTAATAAATTTGCAAATATTTCAAACTTCTTTCACGTTGTCATTATGGGGTATTGTTTGTAGAATTTTGAGGAAAATAATGAATTTAATCCATTTTGGAATAAGGCTGTAACATAACAAAATGTGGAAAAAGTGAAGCGCTGTGAATACTTTCCGGATGCACTGTAAATTCAAATCTGAGTTAAGTCTACTTGCATGTAGTTAACTCAACTTAAATAGTTAAGTCCACTCTACTTGAAAACCAAGTTAACTGAACTTAATTCTCAAGTTTAGGGAGACCCCATTACTCAATGGAATTGAGGGAATGAGTTTACTCAATCAAATGAGTGCAAAAAGCTTATTAGGGTTTTCAGTGTATATACAATGTTTTAAGCAACTTTACAGCTCAATTAATACATGAGTTTTAACAGAAGAATTAATGTAAGTGCTTTTATAAAATTATAAGCTTCACAATTCTGCTTCTAAACCCTCCAAATATTGGCCACATTCACTTCCATTGTAAGTGCCTCACTGTAACTTAGATTTTTGCTTTTTTTAAAGAAAAGGAGGGACGAGTCGAAATACATTTTTGTGGTTATCAACATTATGCCACAAATGCTGTTGATTGAGCTTAACTTGTATTGAACCCACAATATTTCTTTAATGAAATACAAATTTTGTTGACTCTATTATATCATTTACAACTAAAAATACTGTACAGCTCACATTTGGCGCCACTTTGTGCACATTTCACCCTAGCTCGTGCACATATGTTCAACAACACTTCCATCATTGGCCACTGGGGGACAGTGATTTGAATTTCGATAAACACAGACTGATTTCAGAAATTTTGACCCCCTGTTGCCGAATTCACAGTGAGCATTCAAACGGGCATTCCTTGGACAAAGTGCTTAACAACATTTTTCTAACCAAAAGAGGATATTTGAATAAGCATGCAGTGTTGTTAAAGCAACTATGAACCTGTCTTTTTGATAGAGTAAATTATTTATTAACTATTCGGAAGTCAGTATCAAATGCAGTCCATCTTGCGCTCCAGAAGCATATAAGAACAAGAAACAGCCTAAAGCCTTTGTAATGCATCATGCCTCAGTGATAGATCTTATTTCTCTCTGGAATAGTGTTGGACATACTGCCAATACAGTATATGGGTTTCCTGATATAACTGACAAATCTGAATTAAGCACTGCCTGGTCATGAGGCAAAAAACAAGGGAAGAGTGGGGAAAAAAACAAGGTTTCATAAAATGCTGTTCTGATGTTCCTGTTGACCCTTATTCTACCAGTCATATGTACTGTGTCTCAAAGCTCCCTGTGCAATTAGCCAAAATCACAGTAGAGTCAGCACAAATCTTCTCGAATAAATGTGTACTCCAGCTGGAGATGACTTCATTATCCAGTGTGTCACAGAGATCAAACACCCATTTTGAGTTTTACATTGATGTTAAAGGAACAGTTCACCCAAAAATGATAATTTACTCACCCTCAGGCCAACCAGTTTCTTTCTTCATCAAAACAGAATTTAAGATTTTTAGGATTTCATTTCAGGCCTCCTCCTCTAAACAATGCAAGTGAATGTCCTCCATTTTTTGACGGTCCAAAATGCATATTTAGGGTGCATCAAAATAATCCACACGACTCCAGTCGACAAATATAGTTCTTCTGAACCCAAACGATTGATTATTTTTAGAAACAAAACAATACTTATATACTTTTTAACTACAAATGTTCACTTCCGTACATCTCTCCATACGCTCATGAGAGGGATGATGTAAGCTCGTTGGTAAGGTCACGCGTCACGTGGAGGAGGAGGCAGGAAGCACGTCATTGTTTACAAGAGAAGCAGCGCTGTACAAAAGTTTAATTGTCTTTGCTGTAGATTTGTATTTGTATAAGTGTATTGTTCAAATTGTCGTTTGTATCCTGGATGCTTCAACCTTCAGAAACCCCAAAGAAAATGCACGCTGGGAAAAATATAAACTTTTCATCGATTGCCTATACATGATCATGAGCATGAAGCTCTGGCTTATCGTGCTGAACCTGGATATCAGTACACCCATACGTCCTCTCAAATATTGGAGGGTGTGCAGTGAACATTTTACCCCTGAGGATTTCAGACCATCGAAAGAAACAAAGGGTCAATATCTGAATTCATCGGCTGTGCCCGTGCTGTTTTTCCAGCGAACTCGGGTATGTGTGAAAACATTGTCGTTGCCACGCCTCCCTCGGGCTCTGCACCTCCCTCAGCACGCCGCTCCTCATCACCCGATTTCTAAATCACCGCACCTGCACTCAATTCACTGGCTCATCACTGCCTGCATAAATAACTCACCTTCACGCCACTTCACTGTCAAGTCTCACACAAAGGACACTTGGTTTCACTAACTACAACTTGTGTGGCTTGAATTCCTGACAGTCATATAGCCTATATATTTCTGCTAAAGAAAAAGCACAAGTAGATAATGCAACGGCATTGCTCCGAATTTTTTTTTATTATTATTATTTGGATATTATTTTTTATTTTATTTTATATTGTTTTGAAATTGTTTTGGACTGTTTTGGTTTGTGAACGGCGCTTGGTCTGTGGTCTGTGCAAGTTTCTCTTGTAAACAATGACGCACTTACTGCTTCCTCCACGTGATGCGTGACCTTACCAACGAGCTTACATCATCCCTCTTATGAGCGCGCATCACAGAGATGTACCATGCATGTTGCAGGATGAAAAAAATGAGGTCAGTGGGCAGATTGGGCTTGCCGCCACAGTTGGAAGGATTAAAACCTCCTCTGCCTTACAACTTTGCTCATGTGAATGGTGTTGTTTGATACTGAATTGAACATTATTCTAGAATCTTTTTACCCTTCCTTTGGTTACATGAGTTTTGTGGTCATCTACTACCTAAGCTGTGTGCAGTGTTTTTCAATATGTTGGCAATGGACATACAGTACTGCAGATTATCATTGCTCCAGAGGGGTATTTTTGTGTTGTTTTCAGTGAAAATATATAAACAATCCTTAAAGGGATGTTCACCCAAAAATGAAAATTCTCTCATCATTTACTCACCCTCATGCCATCCCAGATGTGTATGACTTTCTTTCATCTGCAGAACACAAATGAAGATTTTCAGAAGAATATTTCAGCTCTGTAGGTCCATAAAATGAAGTGAATGGTGACCAAAACTTTGAATCTCCAAAAATAACAAAGTCAGCGTGAAAGTAATCCACACTACTCCAGTAGTTTAATCCATGTCTTCAGAAGAGATATGATAGGTGTGGGCGAGAAACAGATTAATATTTAAGTCTTTTTTTTTTTTATTCCACTTTCACTTCCACATTCTTCTTTAGTTTTTTGGCGATTTACGTTCTTCATGCATATCGCCATGTACTGGGCAGGGAGGATAATTTTTTTTATTGTAAAAAAAGACTTAAAAATGTATCTGTTTCTCACCCACACCTATAATGTCAATTCAATGGATTTAACCACTGGTGTTTTATGGATTACTTTTATGCTGCCTTTATGTGATTTTTGGAGATTCAAAGTTCTGGTGACCATTTACTTGCATTGTATAGACCAACAGTGCTGAGATATTATTACAACTATTTGCCAATGGGGTAAGAAAAATAAATGCAATTCAAAAGGAAAACGAGTTAATTTTTCTTACCCCATTGGCAAATCCTTTTTTTTTTCTTTCTTGTTTTAAACATAAACCTCACTAAATTAATTCGATTTCTTTGAAAACAAGACTTAATATATTCATTTTTTTTTTTTTTTTACATTTAAGTAAATGTATCTTGTTTTGAGAAAAAAAAAGATTTTATTTGCAGTGAAGGAGAAGCTCAACAGCCAGACAGGATAAAAAGAAATGCTACAAGAGGCACTGTAACCACCATAAGGCACCAACATTACAATACAGACTAATTCTTCCACATTGCTAGTCACAGTCAGTGTACTTTCATTCACAGAGGGACCACCATGGTCAACCAAAAGAAGTCTGATTGTGTGTTTTTGGAAAGCACTGTGATGCATTTAGCATTTCTGTCACAAAATAGGAATTTCAAACGATGCTTTGTTTTGGGACAGAGGAATAAGCAGTGTGTCTACCAGCCTGAAACGTGGCCATGGCCACATTTTTACAAAATTACATCACATAGTTCCTTACACATATCGCACAGTTTTGAGTTTAAATGTCCACTGTGTGGAGTTTTAAATCAACAAAACCAAGCTCTATAACCAAACCTAACTGAAAGTATCATAAAAAGCATATGTGAGATGAAATATGCAATTGCGGAAGCAACCACTTCATTTTGTGGTTCTTCAGTGTCATTTTCGTCTCATGTGTTGACTCACATGCTTTGCGGGACTCATACCTCGGTCCATGACATCGCTAGTGCTCTATCAGTTGAGCTACCGCACATTTCATCACACTTGAACAAGCTTGAAAATGTGAAGTAGTTGGTTATGTAATACAAATACTAAAATGTATTGCCTTACAAGTCATGCGCTATAGTAAAATCTTTCAATGTCATAAGATATTTTTGAGGAACAGGGCGAAAAGTACGTGTTTATGAACTGATAATCTGCCATTTTACATGTGATTTGTGTGAAAGCGAATAAAAGTCATTGTTGTTGTAGCGCCTCTAGTGTCCATTTCATCAGAAAACTGATGCGGTACATTCAAGGGGCAACATAAAAAACATTTTGCAAAAATGCAAGTATATTAACGTGATTCTACGAGACTACTGTAGGTTGGAGTCTAAAAGTGACCTTATCCCTGCCCCAGTGACCTCATCATCTTGAATCAGTGACAGAAAAAACACAATGGAGCTGTTACTGTGTTCATATGGGTGCATTTATATGGTATCAATCTAGTGTTGTACAGCACAACAATTATTCTTTAACAATTATTATCTCTCTCTCTCTCTCTCTCTCTCTCTCTATCTATATACAGTACATATATTTTGTTCTTATTTTTTCAATCTCTTTATGTATCAGCAGAAGTGTGGGTATTTAGGGTCTCTTTCATCTGGTTTAGTGCTCTTGACCCATATAATGATGACGTTCAGCCATCCAAATGCCACTTCCAATCCGACCTACTTTTCGACAAATTTCAATTTATCCAGTCTCTAACACTCTATCTCTTTCTTTCTGTGTCTGTCTCTCATTGCCTCTTTCCATTTGTATCACCTTTCTTAAAGGAATAATTTGCCCCAAAATAAAAATTCTGTTTTTCAGTGAATTTCAGTGAACTTTTTTCAATCAAATCAAATCATTATCATTAACCCCTCCCCTCCAACCACCTATCTCCATACTGGTATAGAATGCCCAATTTCGCAATTCAATCAGTTCCCATTATGTTCACTTTAAGAGAAAAAAAGGGATTTTAGAGGGTCTGTGTGTGTGATGTACTGTAGATCAAGGACATTGTAGACTGGCACCAGCTTTCACAGATCATTTTAGGCGGCAGTTGCATGGCATCAGAGAGACTACTCACATGGCCATGTTTTCATGCTTTAAATGTGTTGATGTTGCCGCTTGTATATACTGAATTTCCTCTTAGTATTCAACTTGAAAGATAGAGGTAGTTAGAAGCATCAAGGACTCCAGCACTGTATCAGAGGAGTGGTTCAGCCACATTCAAAAAAGATGGCAAGAATAGGAGGAACCTTTAATACATTGAAAATAAAGGGTTGCCTCTGTGTCTATTATCCACTGTTTGTTCATGTGTGTGTATGTATGCTTGCACATACATTCAGACAACAGATGGTTCACTAGACTGTTGAAAGTTTTCTTTCTGTCTTGACCCATCTTCAATACTCTTCGGTGTTTTTAAAGACATCTGTTTTTCGGTAGTTGACAAATAAAATATCATTTTAACATCAATATTATTGGTAAAAAAGTATATGAATATACAAGGGAAATGCCCTAATGCTTTAATATGAAAGGCAGCAGGGAAAAATATAAGTCTATTTTGTGCTTTTGAAAGCCCTAAAAATATAGGGCATTGGCAAAACATACTATAATACTCTCAAAAAATATAAATTGTACCCTATTTTCAAAATGTATGTATTTCAATTTAATAACAATATTCAATCAAATTTTTTCTATAAAGATTAAGATTATTGATGGAATTTTTCTAATGAAATTTGAAATGCTTAATTTTTTTCTTTTTTACCGTGAATAATAAAATATATATATATAAACAAATACAATAATTAATAAATAAATACAATAATTAATGAATAAATAGAATTAAATAAAATAAAAAATTATCAGAAAAGATGGTTACTTTGGAATGGAGGAACAGATTTTTTTTTACTTTTAAAATACTGGCAATAATGTATGTTGGCCATGCATTCGTGTTTGCATTTTAGTTGTGTACAGTATGTTTCTGGCCTCATTTTTGTTGAAAATAAGTGTTGGGAAAGTTACTCAAATTACTTATTAATTCTTAAAAATTGTAATTAAATTACTTTAAAGAAGTCATCACATAACTAATTACGTGAATTACTTTTAAGTTACTTTCTAAAACCCTTTTCACAGAAAAGCTTTTGTTTTTCCGCTTAACCAGTTAAAAATAATGTCTATATTTCCTCCTTGTCTATTGTCATGAGCCCTTCAAGGCCTCCAAGTAATGTACTTAAAAGTATTTACCTTAATTGAAAGTCAGTAACCGTAATCTGATTACAGTCATTTAAAATGTAATGTGTTATACTACTGTACTTTTTTGACTGAATTACATTTTGAATAATTAGATTACATTAACTACTTTGTTATCAGATTATACCCAACACTGTTCATTATATTCATGAAACTATAACTGCTGCATAGTTTGCGACTTCTGCTTGGTCCAATATGTTGAATCAAAGCTTTCTCTTTAACAACTTCCTTAGTGTTGTTTCATTTTTTTTTTTTTTATTCCTCCACATTATTCCCACCCACTCACTGTCTCTTGCTGAGGAATTGACAACAAAAGTAGCGAGAAGGAGAGTGCAAAAGAAAGAGATCATAAAGGTTAATGAGCATCTGCACAGTTTATCAGTCTTCTCTTTGGCTGTTGATTAAATCTCAGTTATATCGTCTCCTGTATGAAAGTCTGTTTCTCTCTGCATTTAATTTGCATTTCTTATAGGTGCTTCATGCTTACTTTTAACTTTCCACCTACCTTCATCTTCAACCCCGACCTTCGTCTCCCCTTTTGCCACAGTCTCTGTCACCTTTCTATGTCTGCTCCTCCTACACAGCAGGTAGAAGGTGTGTTTTCTCTGTAGAGAAATGCTGATGAAGTATTGGTTGGAATGATGATGGTTTGAGACTCTTTGTCTCTTTAGCTAATGTTCTGTTTCACTATTTTGTTTCTGAATATATTTATTTTTCAGCTACATTAACACTCTCTCTGGCTCTGTTTACACCTGATATTAAAATATGTTTCAGGCAATCTGATTCCAAGTGAACAGTGGTTAAATGTAGGTGTAAACAGGGTCCAAAATGTTTTGTGATCCAATCACTCAAACCACATTCAGAGATAAGCTACAATTTTTCCTGTCCTCTACAACTGTGGCTTGTGCGATAAGAGCCGAGTAATATCTTGGGTTAAAGCCAAGGCAGACTGTCACTTATGTCAGACTGTGTGATACACATCTTAACTGTCAAATGTTAAGTCACCAGTCTGCGTCAGTTCTATCATCCTCATTTACACACAAAATGTTTAAACCTCACAAACCCACAAACCAACAAAAATACAAAATCAAAGTCTCTGGAGTCAGTTGCAGTTGGGCAAAAGTATGATCAAGTACGTTCATAACGTGAAGGGAATGCTAAATAACAAGATATGTATGTTGCCAGACTTAAAGACTGCTACCCAAAATTTGTCAGAGGCTAAAGGCCAAAGTTTATTTCGGCTTTCCACATACCGTTACGTCTCACACACAGTGCGCATGCTGCAAATGTTGTCATCAGCACAGGATGCGCAGCCCAGTTTTTCTAGATAATTAGACCGTCCATATATGTACACATGCGCCGTCTGCACATGTGCCTGCCTTTCACTGTACTAAAAGAGCATCACAAAGCAGTCACAGTGCACCTGCGTCAAACTCGTCTGTATGGGCTTGCGGTCAAAATAATTTACTTTAAAACAGGGAATAAAAACGAAACGTTTTTTATTACGGTTCATTCTGAGCAGAAACGGTATTTTTTCATTCCATTCCGGTGTTCCGCAGCCTCCTTTCCAAATAGTAACCGGTTAGAATGAAATTAATGAACGGTTAATAACGTTCTTTTTAGAATGATATTACTCTATACTAAGGGCGGGTGATATATCAGTGTGTTAGGTCTTTCAAGAGAAACAAGTCACCCGTTTTGAAAAACAAAAAAACAAGCTCAAAATAAGGAACTTTCCTGAACAAAAATAAGCAAAAATTTTCGATTCAATTTTTTCCCACGTTGGGGAACTTTCAGCATAGAAATCATAACAAGCAAAGTATACAGTAGCCTATATAAAATAACGTTTTTTCAATAAATATTAATTTTAAATATATCCCCTAAATATTAATTTAGCCACCTAAAGTCAATTAAATTGGCAAAATCTCTCTCCTGTATGCATGCACACACTGCGTGTGTGGACAAAACGTCAGCTTTTGCGGGCCGAATAATTTATAAGAGAGAAGACTAATTTATCCGGGCAACAGGAAGTAGTTTAATTCTGAAAACTTACTGTAAAAAACTATGTAGACTTTGGTTTCATGGAGAAAAAAAGGAACACATTAACCGGTTATTAACTGGTTATAAGCATTTAAAAATAATGTTTTAACTCAGGAACAATTGAAAGGAATTTCAATCTGATTTCGGTAAAAATAAAGTACCCTTACATGTATTACATTTAGAACAAGTACACTGGCGGCCAAAAGTTTGGAATAATATACAGATTTTGCTCTTATGGAAAACAATTGGTACTTTTATTCACCAAAGTGGCATTCAACTGATCACAGTGTATAGTCAGGACATTAATAACGTGAAAAATGACTATTACAATTTGATTTTTTTTTTTTTTTCAGAACTTCTTAAACTACTTCAGAGAGTTTGTCCAGATACTCAGGTGACATTTCACCCCACACTTCCTGTAGCACTTGCCATAGATGTGGCTGTCTTGTCGTGCACTTCTCACACACCTTACAGTCTAGCTGATCCCACAAAAGCTCAATGGGATTAAGATCCATAACACTCTTTTCCAATTATCTGTTGTCCAATGTCTGTGTTTCTTTGCCCACTCTAACCTTTTCTTTTTGTTTTTCTGTTTCAAAAGTGGCTTTTTCTTTGCAATTCTTCCCATAAGGCCTGCACCCCTGAGTCTTCTCTTTACTGTTGTACATGAAACTGGTGTTGAGTGGGTAGAATTCAATGAAGCTGTCAGCTGAGGACATGTGAGGTGACTATTTCTCAAACTAGAGACTCTGATGTACTTATCCTCTTGTTTAGTTGTACATCTTGCCTTCCACATCTCTTTCTGTCCTTGTTAGAGCCAGTTGTCCTTTGTCTTTGAAGACTGTAGTGTACACCTTTGTATGAAATCTTCAGTTTTTTGGCAGTTTCAAGCATTGTATAGCCTTCATTCTTCAAAACAATGATGGACTGATGAGTTTTTAGAGAAAGCTGTTTCTTTTTTTGCCATTTTTGACCTAATATTGACCTTAAGACATGCCAGTCTATTGCATACTGTGGCAACTCAAAAACAAACACAAAGACAATGTTAAGCTTCATTTAACGAACCAAATAGCTTTCAGCTGTGTTTGATATAATGGCAAGTGATTTTCTAGTACCAAATTAGCAATTTAGCATGATTTATCAAGGATAAAGTGTTGGAGTTGATGGCTGCTGGAAATGGGGCCTGTCTAGATTTGATCAAAAATGACCTTTTTCAAATAGTGGTGGTGCTGTTTTTTTTTTACATCAGTAATGTCCTGACTATACTTTGTGATCAGCTGAATGCCACTTTGGTGAATTAAAGTACCAATTTCCATCCGAAACAGCAAAATCTGTACATTATTCCAAACTTTTGTCCGCCAGTGTATCTGTAATATTGGCATCAAATTTATGTAATAGTGTTGAAGTTACATAAACTTGCATCAACCAATTGTATTGTAACAGTTTCAGTCATGTGTTAAATGCCTCACTCCAATCTTCCATAGATATACCCTCATTAATATCTTTCCTCCATGCCTCTAACTGAGAATCAGCAGACTCCTTGGAACCTGCTACCAATAAGTTGTATAGTAGTGATATCAGACCCCTACAATAACAATCTTTGAAGATTTAGGGGCCGTTTACATGACAACGTTTTCAACTAAAAACGGAAAACTTTTTATGTGTTTTGGCTGTTCGTTTACACGACAACGGCATTTTGGGGCCTGAAAACGCAAACTTTTGAAATCGGGTTTGAAAGTGCAAGTTTTTGAAAATGATGCCATTATCGTCTCCGTGCAAACATACAAAAACGATGTTTTTGATGAATTTGTGAAAACGATGACATCATGCACACGCGTATTACGTGTTATATAAAGAATGATGGATTAATAGGCATCAGTTTGAGATGGAGCATTTGGAGTGTTTTGTATGGAGTGTGAACATTGTACAGTAGGCAGAACCTGCAATTTGAAAATCTTGAAATTAATGTATGGATTCAGATGGGAAAAATGTATTTGTATTTTAAATGTTGTTTATTTATTTACTTAATTTTATTTGATGTACCTTTACCCTGCAATTCATTCACCCAACGCATATGTATATAGCCTATAGACAGAGATGTGATGTCATGTACAATATTCAATGATATGCTTAGAATATGAAAACATGAGGCAGTGAAAATGCATGTTAGATCCAGTGTACACAAGACCTCTCTCTCCGTCAGAAGATATCCATATATCAGAGTTCTGTCTGATATCCAAAACCTGTCAACATCAACAGCTTGTTATGTTAACTTACTCTCCTACCAGCCCAAGAGTCAGCAGGGGAATACAGAAGAGGGCAGGAGACGAAGTGATGGTAAAAATGAGTTTATTGAATAATCTATGAGAGTTCAGTCTATAGGCATGCGCGCGAGTACTTCAAAACAACACGTGAGACACTCAAAACTATAATGTCGGACTACAGGACTGTGTTTGTGCTGCTCAAGATTTTGAGTTTATTGACGCTTCTCCAGCAAAGTAATTGTAGTAATAAAGCAACCTCATCGTCTGTCCAGACAAAACTGCTCGATGCTTTCGCCATCTTCATTGTTTGTATTCACCGCTCTGTGGAAGAATGTTTATGTGCACAGGCGCGTAGTGTTTCTTTACAAAGTGACATCACCAACTACTGGCCTGGCATGCATCACGCGGATCCGTGTGAACGGGGATCGTTTGGACAACGTTGTCGTCTGTAGGCGAAACCTTTCAAAAACGCAAAGGAAAAACTTTTCCGTTTTTAGTACATCGTTGTCGTGTAAATGTACCCTAATTTTTCAAAATCGACAAAGATGGCATACCTAGAGTGCGATTCTGAGGTGAAAATACAAAACTTCTTGTAAATACCTTGTAAAAAAAATAAAACAATTATTAACTAATTCTTTAAAAGACATAAATTTGCCTGACATATATAAGTCTTCTATTTTTTAATATCCTTCACTGCCCATAATTTAAACCCTGCATCCACTCTGCCTGGTATGAATGTATTATTTCCCAATAGGGCTATAATGAGATAGAGAGTTTGTACTGGAAATGCCCAAATAACTCAATAAACAATGCCACGCATTGATCATGATCAAAATAATAGGATTAGCTAAATTTTTTCTAAGTTCTTTAAAATGCAAATCATAAAGTGTTGATTGTAAAGATTGGTTTGAATTAACTTAACTAATTTCCATATCTAACCATGAGGGTGGGTCTTGATATGAAAAATAAAATATAATAGACCTTAGTTGGGCAGCCAAATAATACCATTGAAATTTAGGGCATTGGAGTCCACTCCTGTCAAATGGTAGGTATAAATGAGATGTCTTGAGTCTAGATCATCTATTATTTCATCTATTATCTATGAGTCTATGAAATAAGCCACTAGGAGGTGGCAAGGGGATATTTTGAAACAGAAATAATAATTTAGGCAATGTATTCATTTTTAATATATTTATCCTCCTTTACAGAGATAAGTAAAGAAGTCCACCATTCAGTTGAATTTGAGATATTTTCAAGAACAGGATCATAATTTTTTGTAACAATATCTTCCATTTTTGGGGTTATCTGAATGCCCAAATATGTAAAATATTTAGATTAATTAAACATACTAACATTATTATTGGGATTCTCTCTTTCTTCCTCTTTCAGCACCATAATAGAAGACTTCGAACTGTTAATCCGATATCCTGAAATTTTACAGAATAACTCAATAAATTGAAGAAGAGCAGGAATAGATGCATCCAGATGTTTTAAAAAAAAGTATGACATTGTCTGCAAACAGGGCTATTCTATGTTCCATACTACCATTGGTTATACCTTGAACATCCTTATGACCTCTAACTGCGATTGCAAATGGTTCAATGGCCAATATAAACAGAAGAACCTTGCCTGCAACCTCTAGATACACAAAATGGTTTTAACACCATGCTATTGGTCAGAACTTCAGCAATGGTGTACTTATACAGCAACCAAAACCACACCAAAAAAATTCTCTCCCAAGTTCAAAATGATTTGAAAAGATAATTCCATTCTACCCTGTTGAACACTTTTTCTGCGTCTAGTGATAACAGAGCAGTATCTACCTTTCCCTTCTGATTATGCAGAATATTCAGTACTCTTCTAACATTATGACATTCTTGTCTGCGCATAATAAAACTGTTCTGATCACTCCCTATTAAGTATGGTATTGCAATTTCAAGTCTCCTTGCTAAAATTTTACTCAGAATTTAAAAGACTTATAGGGTGTATGTTTTCACACTTGTTGTTAGTTGTTCCCTGTTTTGGAAGAAGTGAATTAAATCTTCTCTCATAGAAGTAGAAAGAATACCATTCTCAAAGGCTTCTATCATCAATTCTAAGAGAGGTTTAATAAATTCATCTTTACATTTTTTATATATATCTATGGAGAGGCCGTCTGGTCCAGCTGCTTTTCCTGTCTTCATTAATTCAAAAGCTTCCAATACTTCCTGTGAAGTAATATCTTTTTCTAATTCATTTTTGTGTTCCTATGATGCACACAGCAAGTCTGATTGATCCAAGAATTGTTTCTGCATATCTGTGCCTCATGAACATTCCGAGCTGTATAGTTCTTTATAATAACTCCTGAATAAATTGTTTATTTTCAGTGGATCTACTATGACATTACCATTTGAGTCTGTTTTAATCTGCCACTCAAGCACTGTTCCTGCTTTCTCTCCCTGTTCGTAAAAAGTCTGTTTTAACCTCAATAATTTGGTACCCATTCTATTTGCTGACACTGTATTATACTGAGAGCTATGAAGCAAAAGTTGCTTATGTGTATCTGCGCAAACTCCATCCTTTTGAAAAATAATGTCTTCCAATTTATGTATTTTTTGAGATCCAACATTTTCAACTCTTGTTGAGATTTTCTACATTGTGAACTTCAAAAATTTATAATTTGACCCCGTATAAAAGCTTTGAATGCCTCCCATTGCACCCCAGCTGAAGTTTCAGATAAATTTGTTTCAAAATATATATCAATTTGTTTACCTAAAAGAATCAATAAATAATGGATCACGAAGCCATTCTGGTTGAAAACGCCACTTTGGAGGGTCATGAGTCAGCTTTGTGTCACAGTATATTAGCGATACTGCTGCATGGTCTGAGATTACAATACTATGATACTGAAAATCTATAATCTTTGAAAGCATTTGAGCTGAAACTAAAAAATAGTCAATTCGGGAGTAAGTTTGGTGTGTAGCAGAATAACATGAATATACATATAAAGCTGGATTAAAGTGTCTCCATATATCTAACAGATTAAGTTCCTTTATAAAGTGCTGCATCTGTTTCCTAGAATACAAATGAGTATTATCAGAACCGCAAGAGTTTTCTTCTCTGGATCCAAAGAGCAGTTCATATCACCCCCTATAACATGTTGCTTCTTTACCATGTTGGTAAAGAAGCAACCAATCAAATATATAACTATAAATCTTGGGGTCATCATTATTATGACCATATATATTCACTAGATTAATTTTCTCTGTCAAAATAATTCCCTGAATAATTATAAAACTACTAGCTGGGTCTTTGATAATATTCTGGACCATAATCATCACCCCTCTTGCCTGTGTAGTATAGCATGCTGAAAATTCCTGCCCATGCCATCTCCTCTCTATTCTCAATTTACCCCGTTTCATCATATGCGTCTCTTGTAAGAACACCACTGTTGCATGTAGTAGTCTAATTCTATTCATCACCTGCTCACCCTTCTTTAGTGTATTAAATCCTCTACAATTCCATGACAGAAAAATTTATTTTTACTGCCTCTGACATAATTTTGTATTGATTCAAATATTCCCCAACATTTACAGCAGTCATGCACCAAGACGCCAAAAGAAAAAAATAAAGTTAACATAACATGAACTTACCCCGAACAGTTCTCATAATTTTTACCGATACCAGTTCCCCTGCATCAGTAACCCCTCCCCCATGATTCGCTTCTAGTATGGTGTTTACTTGTCCACATTTTCATGAGTACCGATCAACTTCTTAAATTTCCTTTTTATGCTATTTCAAACTCTACTGCTGTACTATTCCCACATAAAACATATGTATTTAAAGAAATTATAGTTTCTCCCAAAATGTTTTTACCAAAACATGTCAAGTCAAAACATTGTTCTGTTAAGCCGCTATAACAATATTAATAAAGCTTAGAAAAAGAAAGGAAACGTACCTTATTACGAATTTTGAATGTGAATAGAATACTTATATTCAGTCTTTATTCAAATCATTCCATTGGCCTTTCTGAATGTCCGATCCATGGAAGGGAACAATTTAGAATGATGTAGAGCCATCTTCTGGTCCTAAAAAAGTTTCTGTTGGCTCATTAATTCTTAATCCTATCAAAGGCTTGTACATCATTCTTCTTTTAATATTAAACGAAAATATCCACCAATATCCGTCACTTTGGGCACATCAACGTCAGTAACTAAGTAAATATCCAATCTAGGATTCCATGCATTTGGTCCTTGTAAAAATGTTATAACAACAACAAAATAAATGAAAATAAAAATATTAGCGGATTAAACAACACATTTGACTCGTTATCCATTTGTTGAATGAAGCGTTCCACATCCTCCGGACTGTCGAGTGTCAAGGTACGATCACTGTGAGTAAGAATCAGACGAGCTGGGAAGATGATTCTATGCTGGTTGATTCCCTTTTCATGTAGATTTTGGTGCACCGCATCATAACATCTCTGTTTTCCAGAACTTTGGCAGATAAGTCACGATTAAATCAAAGATTGTGATCTTTGTACCCAACTGTTCCCTTGGCCCTAGTAGCCTTAAGCACCTGTTCCTTCTGCTTAAAGTTGAGGAAATTCATAATAAGTGTTCTCAGATGCATTTTACCATCTTCCCTTCTGTTACATCTCTGGGAAGTAGTAATCCGATGCGCTCTCTCTATAGTCAGCAGTGTCTGGGATGATTCCATTCCCAAAACATCTGGTAACCAATTTTCCAAAAAAGAGCATGAATCCATTCTTTTTCCTTCTCTGGAAGGCCGATTAATCTGAGATTATTTCTGCGGGTTTGGAGTTGCGACTTCTCACATCCACCCCATAACCGGAAGTCTTGTCCAACAGTATTAAGTGCTGTAAATGTTATTATATCACCCCCTTGTGGTCTCCCAAAGCTTTGACGCCAGACAACATTAAACTGAAGGACAACTCACTGTGAATTGGAAAGCACACAAGTTTAGCTTCTAATTTAAATGTTGGCTAATGTTAATATAGCCATGCCTCAAAAATGCATTGAGAAAATAACATGCCAATCAATAATCAATGTACCAATATTTTATGACATTCCTAATAATTAATATGAGATGGTAATATTGTAAGAAAAACAAAGTATAGGCTGCTCCCCTGTTTTTTATTTTTTATTTATTTATTTATTTTTTTGCTGTTTACAGAGCCTAGGGCTGTCACAGAGGCAGATGTGATTTCCTCAAGACACCTTTTATGTGATATCTGTCAGGTAATAGGGATTCCAAATTGCCTGCAGCACCTTTAAATCTGTGAATATTTTTCAGCAAGGAATGGAGAGCTTTATCTGTAAATTCTGGCATACTGTAGTACAGTACCGGACATTTGTCAGCTTCCTGCTTGGATGCGCTCTGTGTGAGTGTGTCTGTGTGTGTTTTTGATTGGGCTGACACATTTTCCTTTCAGTGGTGTGTATCTGTGCTGTGCTCCTTCTGATCGCTCAGCTCAGTCTCTGACGCACACACTCACACAGACCTGCGTCACCACGAGGAACCCACAGAGTTTATGGTCAGACAGACTTTTAAGTTTGGATCTGTCTGTCTATCTATCTATCTATCTATCTGTCTGTCTGTCTGTCTGTCTTATCTATCACTCTTTCTGTCTTATCTATCACTCTTTGTCTTATCTATCTATCTATCTATCTATCTATCGTCTGTCTGTCATCTGTCATCTAATGCAGACTAAAATATGAGATTAAATTTAATTAAGATTAAATTAAATGATATTAAATGAAAAATTATTTCCCTCAAAATTTACTCAAACTCATGATGAATTCTGATGATGAGCAAATTTGCAGATTAGCTTCCATAAATTATCTGATTAGAATAGGAAGGGAGTTTTACTTTATACTTTGATCTTGACACATTTTTCACTCTAAAAGAAGCACAAGTTAGGTGCAATATATAAATAAATGCATTTATTTCCCTCTGCTTCTTCCTTCACTTTGCAGTTAGGAGAAGTCCCACTGTTGCCTCACTCTGAAGGTAATATTGTGTAAGTCATGACAGTATTGTCTTTCTGCTGTCACACTGACTGAAGTAAGAGAGCACAGACTCTCAAGGTTGACATCGCTCATCTCTCTCTCTCTCTCTATCCTCACACTCAATGCTGGACTGAAATTTTTACCTTCATAGCTGATATAACCAGGGACTTAAAATGGTTCAAGTAACGGAAACTGAAAATGAACTAAATATTTTGCAGCAACTGAAAATGTGTGAAAAGGTTATTTTTAAATGCTGGAAACCAGTTATAACCAGTTAATTTTGTTCTGATAATTTTTTCATGGAACTGAAGGCCAAAGGGTTTATCACAGTACATTTTTGGAACTGCATTTCATGTTGCCCGAAAAAATGAAACGTGCTGCATCGTATTATCATATTTCTGTGATTAATTGCCCATTGTGGATGTCGCATTCTGTGAATGAAGACCTTTTTAACAACTATGTAGAAGTACTACAAATACATGCATGGCTGATCCAGATACAAGGAAAACATTATTAGAGGTAAAAATTACATTTCTCAGTTGTTTTCAAGTCTTCAGTGAACTTGTTAGGTATGATGCATTAATACAGATTTTATGCTGCCAGGTTTTGACTGAGAAGCAGTTCTGTAATTAAAATTATACTTAACTGTTAATTAACTTGTTATGATTTCTATGCTGATAAATCCACCACACAGGAAAAAATTTAATTGCTTATTTTGGGCTTGTTTATCAAGACAGGTTGCTTGTTTCTGTTGCGAGATCTGGCAACACTGTAACTGGTATTTCACCCACCCCTTAGCGTAGAGTACTATCATTTTAAAAAGAACATTATCAACTGTTCTTTTATTTTGTTCTAACCGGTAACCATTTGGAAAGGAGACTGTGGATCTTTTGAACCAGAACGAAAACATTTTTTTTTTTTGCTCAGAACGAACCGAAATGAAAAACATTTCGTTATTAGTCCCTGGAAATAACACAAATGAGAATAATATAGAAGAGAAAATAATATGGAAAATGATTATAGGGAAAACAAAGTAGCACTAGAATAACAAAAACCTTGAGAAAACAATAGCAACTGTGAACAGCAGTTGTCTTGTAGTTCTAAGCTTCCAATGTCTTTGCTCTGACAAGGCCACTCATCCAAACCCATAAAACAGAATGTTGCTGTGATTAATTGAATCCCCACTGAGGTCCCATATTTCTCCCTTAGCCAAGGCAAATCCAGCCATTCTAGACCTTCAGTGTGTTTCGTGATCATCTCTTATTGTCACCCAAGGTCAGAAATTAACAAGGGCTTGAAGCAAAAATGCCACTGAAAGTGACAAAAATGCCCCAGATATTTAAAATGTAGTGAATTCAACCATTGTCTAACAATTGACATATTTCATAACATTTTATTCTAGGCCTATATTGTTTATAATGAGATTTTGCCTTGGCAACCACTAATGATTTGCTGTACAGTCCAATATACCGTGTCTTCACCCTGTCTTGGATGAAGTGGAGCCTCATTCAGCCTGTCAACCCACACTTCTCTCTCCTTTCCACCTCCACGTTCTTGGCCTCTCGTCTGCTAGGAACAGATTGAAGAGCAACTCATATGTGTTAAGGGCCTGTTGAATCTGCTGACACGTCCATCACTGTCTTGTCATTGATGCGAGCATCATGTCTGCCAGGAGTTTCAGCAGGTGGCAGATCTGAAACAATCTGTCTGATGGACGAGTCTGATGTGTGAGTTCTGCTCTGGTGTTGTCACTTGAGGTAGACTGGATCTTGGATTGTCATCTGTCCTGCTAGCCTGCTGAAACCTACTTTGCATTTGAGATAGTAGAGCAGCTTTCTTCATAATATTGCCAGTAGTCCTCTCCATAATGTCTGGTAACTTCTGAGGCATAACGGAATGTTAAGTTATTGTCTTTTTAAAGGGCCCGATTTCTAAACGAGTCGTTTTCGTAAGGGAATGCCAACCTCATCAAATATGTAACTGATTAAATTAGGGCTGTCAAATTAACACGTTAACTGATTAATTATGTAAAAAAATAATAAGTTAAAAGATTTACACAATTAATCATGCTCCCTAAACTCCGTAATAAGCCTTGATGATTTGCATTCCGCAGTCAACAGGGGCAGCCTAGAACTCCTTGAGCTGTCCAGGCAAAGCACCTCATCAAACCAACGAGTGCAGGCAGCACAAAATGAATTCGGAGCCTTTCACAGATGACATGCTTTTGTGTTCAAAGACAGTTGGGCAGAGCACAACAGAATGCAGGGTTTTTTAGACATGTTTTTCAATCTGATGCATGTTCAATGTATGCATACTACATAGAGTCCTAGACAAATATTTTAAACCGCACAGACAGAACGTGTCCTGTGAGAGACTGAGAAACTGACAGAACTTGCTCCAAAAAGGCATAAAAACCATAAACGCAATTTCACAAACTGTGAATAATTATTTGTTGAATTTAAGTTCTCTGTAATATTTTTAACCTCTGAAAATCCAAATGAATTATTCTAATGTAGCATTCTTTTATAGCATTTTGTTTGATAAAAACTTAAGAAATGTTGTTTGCATAAGTATTCAGCTGCTGTGTTGAAAAAGGTCTGAGATTGCACAGATGAAAAACGCAGGACACAATTATAACAATTGTCTTCTAATTGGCCTCTGCCTGCATGTGAATAATTAAAATCTACCGCTTTTCCTGGATAAAACCCCCACTGTTAAGGGATTATTATTCAAGTTGTGAATATGAAGGGCAGCTGTGAAACTAAAGACAATTGAACACTCAATTAGACCTAAAGCAAAACACATGCATAAATTGGGTACCCAACAATGTCCAATTGTTTTGATGTCCCATTGGGCACTCCTGCTTCAGTTATTTTAGGAAGTAAGTTTATAGTCAATATCAAACCACTCAGACAATGACCAGAAAGGCAGCTCTTTAAAACCCCAAAAAACAAGGAGACTTGTGAAAAAACACAGAGGGCCCAGTGATTGCTTTGAAGGAGCTACACAATTCGGTAATTTAGAATGGATAGTGTTTACCATATCAACCAGTCAACCATATCAAAAGCTCTGTGGACTTTAACCTTGTGCGACCACGTGTCCACCTGTGTGGACGTTGTATTTTAGCTTCACTATACGCAACACATAATTTAAATGAATTAAAACCGACTGAATACTATTCGCAAGACTCTACACTGTCAGTTAAAGGTTGAACTTCTGGCACACTGCGTCACATGACACAACAGCATGACGTTGATTTCCAGGAAGCGCTGCTACTGATGCAGTGGCAACAAAAGTGCCTCTGGTAAGAAACCTCTTTAAGTTTTTTCATTGAAACCTGTTTGGTTGTAAAGAGTAGTGTCTCTAGTTTCGTTTGATATGCCGGTTTAAAAAATCCTTTCATTTTTCGCGCGTCAGCGTGCTGATAAAAAAAAGTCCACATATGTGGAAATTAGGACTGCGTTCCCTCAAAAGTTGAAAAAACATGTTAGTTATTTTGAATATTTTTCAACATTAACACATTTTGTTTTTGTTTTATTTTGTTATCACTATATAATACGATTCTATTCATTAACATTAGTAAATGCATTCTTATATATTTACAATGCATTTACACATTGAGAATAAATGTATTCATGCAAAACCTGAAAAATGTTGCTTTCAGAGGCTTTATATGGAGTTAGGATGAAAATAAGGTGCATTTCTAACTGTGCTGAGACCAGTGCAGACAGACAGCACACTGGAGGTTAAGTCATTCACTAAATAGGGAGCAAGGGTTCATCCTATATCTTTCTATGCAGCCAAGTGCATTCACTCCTAAAATCAGACCAAAAGTTCAGTTTCAGGCTGCAGATGATGTTTGGACCACTCAACATGTACTGACTGTCATTGTCTCAGAATGCTATTCTGAGATGTGGGTTGGCGCTGTTTTGGAGGCACGAGGGGGACCTACACAATATGTGGACATCAATTTTTAGGAAAACTTTTTTTTTTTTTGCTTGTTATTAGGTGCTACTAGTTACAAATCAAAAAGGGAAATGGGAAATGCACACAGCAGTCACGTGGGGGTCTCAGGACCCACATTTGGCAGATGCTGTTATCCAAAGCAACTTACAGTGCAGTCAGGGTATACATTTTTTTCAATTTATCTGTTCCCTGGGTATCATACCCATGACCTTGTTGTTAGTGCCACATCAGCCATGCTCTACGAGTTGAGTTTCCGGAAAACAAACGAATTTAGCCATTATTTCAAAACTAACCATATGAAGCACAAAATAGTTTCCCAGTTCTGCTGAGGCAAAATATTTTTTAATGAATAGAGCAGCACTGCTCACACCTCAAAAGTGGGTGTTTCATTAACAGGGACTGAGAAAACATATTAAAGTACAATGGATTGTGCAAAATTCTGGGAAATACTGTACTGTAGAGGCACCTTGAGTCTGCTATGAAATTGAAGCTCCACAGAAAGACAAACTTGTTCTTTCAGTTGGCAAATGAATTCAAACACAATGCCAAATTAATATTTTATAGTGCAATATTATAGTTAAAGGTGTACTCAGTAATGTTTTTATGTTGGTTTGGATTTACACTGACACCTAGGGGCGGGAATGCAGCATCATTCAAATGTAGTAGTTTTCAGCTACCGATGCTATTTTAGAAATTCTCTATTCACAGTCAGCCATGATTAATTTAATCCAAGAGTGAAAGTGTCCAATAATAAACAAGTACTGAGATTAAGCCAGTAGAGTTCGGCTGGTCATGTGATTCTAACATGGCAGCCCCCATGAGGGGACCCTCTCCATGTAGAATAAAAACAGCTTTTATAGGATTACTGATATGACAGGAGTCTTAATCTCACATGAGCGGTCATTATTTTATGTATATGTTTCAAAATTACATTCAATTTCTTTAGAAGTAAAACTTTTTTATTGAGGAAAAAATTACTGAGTGCACCTTTAATGTTATGTATAGACAGTTATAATGAATTGTATTTATTTTTTTAAGTAAATTTATCATTCTTTTGGTTGTGATCGACTTCGGTTATGTTTTATTTTTTTTTTACACGAGTCAAGCACTAAATTACTCGTACAAAAAAAAACGCATATTTGTCGCTACCTGCTAGTCAGTGCAAAGATGTAACCATTAGAAATGATCACTGAACAAATCACTTTGGTGCACAGTTTCAGTGTTTAATCGATCAGTCGTTAAATCCTCTTCTGAGTAATGTTCCCGTATTTGTGAGGTGCTCTCGAGAGATTAAAGTCTTTTGCTGATTCTGTCTGACACTGCTTAAATATATGTTTGCAGTAAAAAGGTTTAAGCCGCTGTACCCACACCATTATCTTGCAGTTCTGCACTTTTGAATGTGCAGTGAGCACTGACATGCACAGAACGGGGGCTACTGGGGCGCAAGCCCCTGCCCCTTTCGTTCACAAATCTAAAGATGCCCTTCACAAATCTGAAGGTGCCCTTTTGGTCGAGGGGAGATTTAAGCGGAAGTGCCTTTAAGAACACGAGCTTACAGCACAATCTCCCACTGGCAGGCTGAATTGGGCAGCACAAAACCCCCCTCCCATTTTTGTGCAATATGATGTAATTGTTATTTAGCCTATTTATTTGTAAAATTACTGTTAGTTACCATGTATAAGTGCTGTGCTTAGCATCCGTAAATTCTTCTGAAACACATCTGATTGGGGTCAAGTGAACAACATAATGGAGCCTAATTATAATGTGCATTAATATTATTCTTAACACCGACTAGTCATTCAAACAAGCGACGACTATTCGATTATGAAAATTAGAAGTTTTGCACATCCCTATAGTGTGTGAGAGGGTGACTAATATGAATGTAGCTATACAATATTTGTGTTGTTGTCTTAACAGATGTCTGTTTTACCCAAAGCTGTTCACTTTATCAGTGGTGATTCATTCAAGTGCATCTGTTTACTTTAAATTGAGTCTTCTACTCCATACCACTTTTTGCTTGTATGCGGTCACACATACAGTACATTAGGGCTGGGCAATATGTAAAAAATATTTTAGCGATAATCGCCTAAAAAAATATTGCGATATCCGATTACATTGTCAACCCCCCGCGGGGGTCGGTGAATTTTATTGCTTTATTGATTTTGCTTTAAAAATTGGATTAATTTATTGAAACATGAAAAACTTAAACAAAAGACATTTCTAAATTCAAATTGCACTTTAAACTCAATGAGAAAAGCAAGAAAATAACGAAGTGATCAAAAAATCGTATTTAACCACCTCCCCAAATCCAAACATTTACCGTCTCCAACGACTCCATTTGCATCACGCAAGCATCCGTCAATGACAACAGGTGGAAAATTACTAATAGCCTACAGATTAAGAACTAAAGACAACCATAAATGTAAAGACAATAATAATCTAACTAAATAAGCCTAATAAATTCCCTTGTGTTCCCAAAATAAAGCTGCCAAATCTGTGTTCTTATCGAATTTGTGTTTGTATCAGGTTTTGGTAATACAGTTAATGCTGCCAAAATAAAATAAAATAGAACTCAATTGTAGAATCAGGGTGAACATGTCTTGTATTACTTTATGATTTTATCACTTTCGTCTTTGATTCTTTAATACAAAGATACCTGTATATATTACTGAACCTGCAGAGTTGCGTTCACAATGCATGCTAACCGCGTGGAAATAAAGAAAACTAAACTCACAGCACCTCCCGAGATGATCAGAGATCATTTGCTGCATTCTCATAGACAACATTATTTTCATATTAACAGTTTTCAGATGAATGAAACAGAGAAAAAGAGTGAAAATTATTTACATGCGTGTGTTCCACATGACAGGCTCGTGCTGCACACCTCTGAACAAAGAGCGAATCAGACACAAGCATTGGCGGATTTTCTTTTGTCTGTTCTTGAAAATATAATAAAGTGTGTTTCTTAAAGCGCATCTTTGTGACTAACAGCATTTCTTGTCATGTGTCACTCCGAGACGCCTTTCAGGTCACCCACTTGTTGCAGGTAGATGAGCAAAATTACCCGTGCGTGAAATACATTTGGACGAGGAGCTTGCGAACTGGATTCAGCCTCATCATATTTTGCGGGTGGTGGGTGCTAGTTTCACACCCTGGCCACTGTTTAATATATTTGGCGACTTCCCAGATCCTTGGTTTTGCCATTTCCCGATATTGTTGATCATCGTCTGTTTTTTTGAGTGTCGCAATGGGCATCGGGATCTTTGTAAGACATCGTCGATATCCGATAACATCGTTCTATCGCCCAGCCCTACAGTACATGTCAACACACATATACAGAAACACATAGATTAATTGGACAGAGTGGAAGACCCTTAATATTCAGTGATTTCAAAAGCTGTTTTAGATAGAAGTAATGATCTGCACATTGCATGAGCACTTTAAATACGATGGCCTTGAGTAAGCATTAGAAATTATCTTGATTTTTTGTGCTGCAATGCAGATACATAATTAAACTCACTCAACCGAAGACATAACTCAAATCACTCCTGTGGCACTAACGTGGCTCCCAGTGATCAGACTGCATGTAATCTGTTCTACTGTAATGAAAGATAAAAGCATATAAAGATCTGCAGTATATGTCAAGACCAAAACCCAGGGCATCAATCGCAGCATAATGAGTGCATCATGTAACCACCTTGAAGTGATTATTCATGCAACATGCAGTGGGAATTATACAGTTCAAATTTAAATCTTTGCACTAAATCCCAAACCAGTCCGTCATAATCGCTACCAAAAATGAAATTACAACATTTCCGCTAACTTAAATAAAACAGAAAAACTGAAACTAAACTAAAGTATATCATGACTCCAAACTACAAAAAAAATAAAAAATAAAAAATAAAAAAAAAAGCCACGGATTCATTTTTGTTTCAGTTTTGTCTCTTGGATAGTCTCTTCCAGTCGAAGTGGGTGGTTCTTGGCAAGAATAAGCTGCAATGTGGACCAGACTTTATGCTGATAAAGAAAAACCCTCATATACCCCATGAACATCTGGGCCTTTTGAGTAGTGATTGTATTAATATGTTTTTAAGGTACTGTAGATGAATCAGCCATGATTTTAAGCCATCAGTTTAAACTGCTGCGATTATTCTCGTCTTATTTCCTTGCCGTGATTAAAAGAAATGTATGTCTTCATCTCACCCTTACCCTCCTGTGCTCGCTTCTTAATGGAAAATGGATTGTTGTGACAGTAAATTACTGTTTGATGTGCTGTAACAAGACAGCGATTTCCTTTGGACAATGAGAGCAAACAATCACAAACATTCACATATAGGCTGAAGATAATTTAGCATCGGTTAATTGAAAGTGCTGTGTTGAGATACGTCCATGCCTTTCTGTAGTCTGCAGAGCATGTAAGCATCGCTCTGTGGTGGGTTAGTTAAAGAAGATGTACATTTGAGATTCAAACTCTGGGCAGGACCCTGGGAAACAAGGTTGTTGTTGTTAGCCAAGCTGACACTGACCTACATTGCACGTGCATGCCATGGTACAGTGCTTGACCCTCAGGCATGTAATATTCATGTATCGATTAGGCTGATCTTTCCACCCGCTCTGATGGGCACTGATGTTTTTTTATTTATTTATTTATTTATTTTATTCATTATTTTAATTTCTCTGCTAAAAAACAAGGCTAAACCTGCCTAAGGTGGTTTGCTGGTTTTGGCTGATTTAGCTGGTCTCCCAGCTTGGCCAAGCTTGTGTTTAGCTGGTTAGGATGGTCTGTTTTGATGGTTTTGAAGGCGTTTTGCCACTTGTCAGCTGGTCAGGCTGAGCAACCTGCTAAACGAGCTGAGCACCAGCTTAGCTAGGCTGGGAGACCAGATAGACCAGATTAAACCTTTGGTAAACCTGGTTTAAGCTGGTCTATCTGATCTCCCAGCCTGGCCAAGATGGTGTTTAGCTGGTTTCGGTGGTTGACCTGCTAAAAAGTTGAAAAGTGCCCATAAACCCTCTAAAGCCATCTAAACCTAAACCAGCCTTAAGTGGTTTGCTGGTCTTAACTGGATTACCTAGTCTCCCAGACAGCTGGGAGACCAGCTGGCTGACCACTGAAACCAGTTAAACACCAGTCTGGGCATGATTAGAGACCAACTAGACCAACTTAAACCAGTTTAGACCAGAAAATGACTTAAAACAACAACAAAATGATATAAAAAAAGAAAAGAAAGCAAAAACACAAACCTAAATTTTGCTGGTCCTTGTTTAAGCTGTTCTAAATGGTCTCCCAGCCTGGTGTTAAACTGGTTTCGGTGATCGATAAGCTTGTCTCTCTGTCTGACTAGTTGAAAAGTGCCCAAAAACCCTCCAAAGCAATCAAAAACTAAACCAGCCTAATGTGGTTTGCTGGTCTTAGCTGGATTACCAGGTTTCCCAGCCTGGCCAAGCTGGTGTTTAGCTGGTCTGTTTTGATGGTTTTTAGAGGGGTTTTGTGCTCTTTTCAGCTGGTCAGACTGGGAGACCAGCTAGAAAATTACTTTTTTTTTTTTTGCAGGAAAATTAAATGAAAATAAGGACATGAAATAAAGAAGAATAAGAAAAAAAAACTAAAGTGGTTTGCTGGTCTTAGCTGGTTTGGGCTGGTCTCTCCTCTAAAACCATCAAAACAGACTAGCCTAACCAGCTTGGCCAGGCTGAGATACCAGCTAACCACCTTTGGCTGGTTTAATATATATACTGGTATATACTGTATAATCAGCTGGGTTGTGATTCCTGTATGAAATAATCTACTTAAAAATACACCGGATATTCAAAACATGACTGTATCACCTTCCATTTTCTGTTAATACAGAGAATAATGGATCATGACCAAGACCTGGCCAATGTTTTGGTTGTTCCACTTAATAAAAGCAGTACTCTTGTGAGATCCCCTGTATGTGCTGGCTTTGTTCTGCAACTGATCAAGATCTATAAAGAGGTCTGTTCTGCAGAGATGAAGCTAATGCCCATTGACATACCATACTCCTGTCCTAATAGGCCAGACCGGCCTCTCCAGTCCCCCGGGACCCAAAGTAATTGATCCTGCTATCATTAGCTCCATGCTAATCCATCAGTGAACAGCTCATGTACAGTAGGCAACTGTTCTCTCTACCTTCACGCTCTCTCTTTCTCCAGCTATGTCTTCCTCTTTAGCAAAACCACAAAAGTGGAGCAGTCTACAAAAGCTTGACTGGTTCCCTGCACAGTGCTGTACTTCCAAATATGTAACGCCATTGCAGTTTTGGAGCATATCACTTTCTGTACATGACATCAGTCTGCATAGGACTAACTTCAAGTTTTGATTTAGTTACGTTTGTTCACTGAGCGATTATGGGGAAGATGAAGAAATGGCGGTTTCCCGTAGTCCCACGCTTTGCCACCTTAAGGGGCAAGTTGCTCTCTCGGCGGAAGAGCGTTGAGGGTCTGTGCACGGACACTCTACTGGGGGTTTTGCACACTAGAAACTGGTTATTGGATGCCCACTTGGTGTACCTGCTGGAACAGAATCAAGCGGGCCCCACTCCACCTCCTCGTACTCACTCGCTCTGCTCTTTCTCTCGAACTTCCTCTACAGATGGAGGGAACAAGGACACCTTAGATCAACAGACCTCCAGCCATGATCCCCTTCACACATTTACTGGACAAGGTAAGATATGGTTTAGCTCCGTCTGTATGTTTGCCATATCTTTCAGAATCTATTCCTAGTCTCATACTAGTTCATTGTCTTAAAAGAGTAATTATCTCAAAATGTATGTGTATGTAAAATTATGTAAAACTTAAGCATGTTAATTTATGTGTAACATAAAAGGAGAAATTATGAAGACTCTTTATGCACATCTTTATCTATATGAGCACAGCTGTCAAGCTACAAAAAGGACTAAATGCACCAAAAAGTATCATAAAAGTAGTGAGCTATATTCCAAGTCATAATTTAAGACTTTATTCACTTATAATCTTCCACTCCGCTAAAACTCTGATTCCCAAAAAACTTGGGGCCACAATACAACTTCTTTGTAGCCTTTGTACTTTAATGGCATATTGGTGCTTTTGTACTTGGGTTGACAAGTACAATAATTAGGAAGAGTACCAATATGTTTTACACTGCATCTGTCTAGGCACGTATACTGGTACATTTTGCCCCACAGGAATTTTGTATTGGCTGTGCAATGATTCATGCAGAGATCATAACATTCAAATACAGCCCTGATAAACAAAATATAATATTCAACCATATTACGCATGTCTGCTGTGTTCTAGTTTAAAGGTAATTTATACTGCAAATTAAGTAGTAACGATATTTTTTTGTATGTAAATAGTTACCATTTAAAGGTGCATAAATTCATATTTAGTTTTCACTGGCTCTTATTGTAATCTGTGGATGCATGAAGTTTTCAATTTAAGAAGTTTATTGAATTGAGAAGACATGGCTGGTCATGTGATATCAACACGGCAGTCACCATGAGGGAGTGACCCGCTTTATGTAAAATAAAAGTTTTTATTTGTAAAAATATATTTATTTATTTATTTATATATATATATATATATATATATATATATATATATATATATATATATATATATATTTTTTTTTTAACCATTTTAATTAATTCCTTAAGGTATGGAATATTTTTACAGTGAAAACAAATACTTTAAAAAGTTTTTTATTTTTATTTTATTTTTTATTTTTAGCTTCAAAAGTTTGTTGTTTTGTACCTAAAAGTTTTATTTTACAGCTTTAAAATCCATTGTTATAACAGCGTTTAATATGTGAACTGAAAACACGGTCTATTGTAATCATACCAGGAATAGTTTACCCAAAATTCCTATTACTTACTCACCCTCATGCCATCCCAGATACATCATTCTTGATTGGCAGCATTATGTGAAATGCACTGCATAAAAAACAAAACAAAGGACAATCCTTCTTTCAAGCACACATTGTAAATGGAGTTTATATCAGCACCTGAGTCTTCTTTAAGTTATGCTTTTTACATTATGTTTGTGAGATAACTGTTTGATCGGTTGTGTTAAATATGTAAAGCTATTTTTAATATCAGCTCCTGTTTTTTATCTCTATGTTGAAAAAAGATAAATCTGCTGTGTTAGTTTTACTGAAGTCAATAGATATGTAGACACACTTTTTTATACATGTAAACGTACAGATGTAATTGACACTCATAATTATTATTAGACTATTATTGTTGTCTTTTGATAAAAGTCATGCTCAGCAGCTCACAAACTGTAGGGAAATGATAGATTTGCTTTGTTCTTATATTGCTTAAAACATCTGCTAAAGTCTCTTTGTAGATCTGTAGACATAAAAATGTTCTTTTGATCGTTGATTCAGTGACTAACTCATTTCACACAAGACACTCATTTCTCACCACCTTCTGACATCACCAGAAATGGTCACTGAATCATTAAATGGATCTGAATGAATTATGGTGAACGTAGTAAAAACACTCAATGTAAATCCCAGAATGCACAAACACAGAGTAAAATGTAAAATTGTGCAGATGCACAATTGTCATTATTGTAATTGATTAAATAATTTATTCAGGAGCAGCTTGTGCTCAGTCTTTTATTGTCGTGTGAAACAGAAACAAGTGCTCCACAAGATGCCCTTTATTTTTGCAGCTAATTTTGCAAAAATGTTCAATTATTTTGCAATACTTGAATCTTTAAAATACTACAAATATTAAAAGTAAATAAAATGTATATATTAATATAATACTTATATCATACTTATATATTAATATATACTGTCATATATTAATACTGCACTGCAAGTATTGGGTCTGTGCGAGCCACCAACTGACAGCTGTGCCCGCCCCCCCACCCCCCCCACACACACACACACACACTTTTAAAATGACTGCCATGCCCCTGCCCAGATGTGTATGGCTTTCTTCTGCTGAACACAAACAAAGATTTTTAGAAAAATATTTCAGCTCTGTAGGTCCATACAATGCAATTGAATGGTGACCAGAACTAAAAAAAATTGTATGGACCAACAGAGCTGAGATATTCTTCTAAAAATCTTCATTTGTGTTCTGCAGAAGAAAGAAAGTCATATACATCTGGGGTGGTATGATGGTGAGTACATAATGAGAGAATTTTCATTTTTGGGTGAACTGTTCCTTTAATTCCATATTTTCATTTGTTGCATATGTCCTCCAATCCTGTAGGTGGCAGTATAGACAGTGACTATGCATTTGAGTGTGACTATGCTGTACCTCCCACCTCCATGGCTGAGGGGCTGCAGCACATCCGTATGATGGAGGGGACGTCCCGTTCTCTCCCCTCATCCCCTTTACTTGCCCACCAGATCATCAGCTCAAGAATGCCTCCCATGAGGATGGTCTCCGGCATGACCACAGGTACAGACGTGACACTGAACGTAAAACTATGACACAGTGTGTGATGCAAAGTGACAGACTCACAGCCAAGAAGACATTTTATGTTCAATGTACAGTAAGAGGAGCAGAACTGTGGACGATTGAGATTTCACTGTGGCCAGAGCAACTCCTCAGTATGCCGCAAAACAGAAACCAAGCGGCCAACAAAATGTCCTGTAGCTTGTTTTTGTCGTGGCTGGTAAGATTTACATGCAAAGTGGTGTTCAAACTGAAAGCGATTTGGAGCAACTAAACAACCTGAATAAATGTATTTCTTTAATAATAGTCCATTTCCGGCTATATGAGTTACTTCACACAAATGAGTGGCAATATTGTGACAACCAGGGCTCTAGTTGAGGGGGGATGTGAGGGGATGCTATCCCTCTTGTTGCAAGAAATACCAAAAAGCATCCCCCTTGTAAAACCACCATCCCCCCTTACCATCCCCTTTAGATCAAGTGTGTCATATATTACTTAGAACTAATCATGCAAGTAAAATATTGAATTTTCTAAGTTTGATAAATAACAGACTTTAAATAAGGGTGATTAACCAGTCAGAATTAGATTTCGACATGTTTTAGGTTGCCAGATTTCTATAGGTGAATACCCCCAATTAGATCTGGACATTTGTACAGTTTGGAAATATTCTGCCAGGGAGACACTTTAGTCATGCAATCTGGCAACCTTGAGCACGCAAGCTCTCTCTCCACTTCGAAAAGACGCAGTTTTTCTGAAAACACTGGCAAACAGGTACGTTGGAATTTAGCAATGGGTTGATTTGTCCTTCCTAGTGTTCACATGAAACTTACTCCACTGAAGGTAATGCAAGTTTGCAAACGTTTCGCACACTTTCAAAAATGGCCAAGAAAACAGTTCAAGAATATATTTTGTCTTTCTTTAAAAAGAAGAGATCAGAATGTAAGATATTGCTATGACGAGTGTACAACATGTACATGTTTTTAATTCAAACAATTTTCGGCGTTTCGCCCATAAAAAAGCTTTTGTGTGTAGAACAACTTTTTTACACCACTGTTTAAGCATTCATAGAAACAGCCCAAACTTCCTTTACTAGTTCAGTTATTGGAGTACAAAAATTTGTGTTGTGACAGTGGGGGAGCGATCTAGAAAAAAACATTTTCATGATCATAACGTGGATTCTTTTCACAGAATTCGTTATAAAATACAATAACAGAGGGTAACAGGTGCATATTATGTTCATGTGTCCTAAGGGACAATGAAGTGACGCTCATTTATGTCCAGACCTATTAAAAAATGCAATTCACACAAACCATTTACTTGAAAACACCTCTTCTATGATAAGCATATTTCCAATTTTTGAGTTTAAAGTCATATTGATATTTTCACTGTAAAAAAAAATGTCCGTAATTTTAACAGTAAAAGAATGTAAAAATGCTACATTAAAAAAATTTAAATTGGTTAACGAGTAGTTCTATCAGGAAGACTTGCAGACTTGAGTGGAATTTAAGATGACGTTTATTTGATGAATATAAAACAGAAATGTAATTTCTCTCTTTGGCATAAGCCCCGTCTGGCAGTCCGAAGAAGTTGTACTCCGAACTGTCATACCTTGCCGGAGATAGGAGGCAAGGGCAAGGAGCCTTCTCCCGTGCAGAACGGGACTCGACTTGTGGTGGTGGGGTGGTGGAGGTTGCCGTGCTAGCACACTGATACAGCATTGTGATAGATTGTGAGCAAACTTATAAAGCAATGGCTTACATGTGATAGGCTAGGAGTTACCTAGCTAATGGTGCGATGATGTACAGCTGAACTACGCTGCGCTTACATTTACCATAAAATATACGTAAAAATGTTTAAATATATTTTAAAAGACAATACATGTAGTTTTATGGTAAAAAGTTGTAAAAATGAAATTTTTTCGATATAAAAAGTATGATTTCCCCCTATAGTTAACGATTAAAATTTATATTATGTTTAACAAGAGAGTACATGTACTTTTTATGGTAAATTATTGTTAATTACGGTAAAAAACAGTAATCGGGTGTTCCCAGAATATATTTTATGGGAATAGTTATGTTTCTTCTTATTTTAATATCAGTTATGTACTTTGGGGTGTTCTGTGTTATATTTGATGCAGTTTAGTTAATGTTCACATTTCAAATTTCAAATTTCACATGTGTTACCCTGATGGTGTTTAGTGTTTGTGTGAGTGACACTGAGCACTGTCTTTACATGTTTATTGGTCATTGCACCTGGAAGGACCACTATTGATGAACTTCATGTCATCATGTGCCCTTCTGTAATTACTACGGTGATTAACAATACATTATAAAGTGAAAAACAGATTTTTGTAGTTTCAGAAGGTTAATATATTAAGTTTATCATTTAATAATATAAACGACTGTACTGCACCATAAAATATACCTTACAAACAACTGTGTTTTAAACTGTTAAATGTACAGGTTATTCTGTAAAGTTGTTTACATTTTTACTGTATTTTTTACATACACCGAACAGCCACAACATTAAAACCACCTGCCTAATATTGTGTAGGTCCCCCTCGTGCAGTAAATTCTACAGAGAGTTGTGTGTGAAAATCCCAGGAGATCAGCAGTTACAGAAATATTCAAACCAGCCCATCTTGCACCAACAATCATGCCACGGTCCAAATCGCTGAGATCAAATTTTTTTCCCCATTCTGATGGTTGATGTGAACATTAACTAAAGCTCCTGACCCGTATCTGCATGATTTTATACACTGCACTGCTGCCACATGATTGGCTGATTAGATAATCACATGGATGAATGTTGGTGCTAGATTGGTTGGTTTGAGTATTTCTGTAACTGCTGATCTCCTGGGATTTTCACGCACAACAGTCTCTAGAATTTACTCCGAATGGTGCCAAAACAAAAAACATCCAGTGAGCCGCAGTTCTGTGGACGGAAATGCCTTGCTGATGAGAGAGGTCAACAAAGAATGGCCAGACTGGTTTAAATGGACAAAGTCTATGGTAACTCACATAACTGCTCTGTACAATTGTGGTGAGAAGGATATCATCTCAGAATGTTATTCTGAGATGCTGGTTGGCACTGTTTTGGTGGCACGAGGGGGACCTACAAAATGTTAGGCAGATGGTTTTAATGTTGTGGCTGATCGGTGTAATTGTTCTGGAAACCACAGCTGCCAGTTTTTTTTATTTTTTTATTTTATTTTTTTTTTATATAAAAACAACTGGATATTTTTATTTTTTTTGCAGTGTGGGGCTTAAAGTAAAAAAATGTTATGTGGTGTCCAGAGACAAAAAAAAGTCAAAGTCTCATTAAAAGCTAAAATTCCTGAAAAAAGAAATGTTGGCATGACTAGTGCAGAATAATCTGTTGTTGTTGTTATAAAAAAAAAAAAAAGTTCTAATAATTCATATTTAAAAACGCTTTTGTCCACCCAATCAAAGTCATTGGGTGAAATCAACATGGTAGCGATTTTGTTGTTTATGTTGACCATAAAAACCATAAAACAGATCGGACACCTTTAGACCCTCAAGACTGAGCGTGTAGTTTAAAAACATCTGATATTTAATTTAACATTTTTATGAAAAGGCACATTTTGTTCAAGTCATGTGGTGGAACCCTGAAAAAAAATCTTGATATTCTTGACATAATATGTATATACAATTTAGATATATTTTTTTTTTACCTTGAAAAAATGTGTTTGAAACTTTTTGGAAATTAATTATTGAATTTTTTTATACTCTCATGTATTCAAGGTGCAGTGAAAGTATTATAATACTTTTTACTTGATGGTTACAGCACATGACAATTTTAAAGTTTTATTGATTTATTTTTTGTAGAAAATGCTATACAGTTTTTCAAAAATGTATGAAACCAAACTGGACACAAAGATTAAATTTCTGAGAACATGACACAAGTGTTTTAAACTAAAATGTTAAATGTCTCATTTTAACACCTTGGACATCCTTATTTGTCAATGACCCATAATTATATCATTATAAATTTTTGTTTTTAAATATTTGACAACACCATCCCCCTTGAATTTTTTTTTACAAATCGACCATTAGTGACAACAATTAGGAGTGCAGACACTGATCTGCCACTAGAGACCAACTGTGCAGTGACGTGGCGACCTCTAAAATTTAATGGCTGTCAGTGTGAACACCCCTAAAGAGAAAGGTTTAATGGCTTTTTGCTTTATCTCCAGACAAAATGCATACTTAAAATGCTCCAAAGGGACTGGTTTCAAGATTGTTTTTTTTAATTATGGTACCATTATGCAAAGAGACTGGGATGCTGCTGTGCCAATAAATGGCCAGTGTTGTTTGTGTCCACTAGGGTGTGCCAGTCTCATATTCCTGTTGAGGCTTAAAACACTTCATAGCAGTGTCAGAAATGAAGTTTTACATTAAGGGGCAATATTTGGCCCCTGGATTTGATTTCAAGTTTTTTTGTCTTTTTCTATACCTACTTTAAGTCATATTTTATTGTGACCATTTAAAACACAAACCATCTTATCTGTTTTTGTGAAATAGGTTAATGTAATACATTCAGTCAACTCATATTGATGCCATAGTATGTGTATAGCTAGCACTATAATACAATATGAAGAACCGAATCAGATGTTACAAATAAAAAGAGGAATTTATTACAAGGGCATTTTTTGTACCCACTTTTTTAATTCGGGGGGCATTTGTGGCATTTTTGCCCCGAGCAGATAGCCTAAATGTTAGACAGATCAGATTCATTTGATGAACAGATTCATTTGCACAGATTTCACATTGATGCTTTTTGTCTGTAATAAATATGGGCGTGTCCCGCTGTTCATCGTAGCCTCAGGTAGAGACGGAAACACGGCTGCAGGAAGGGAAACTTTCCTGACTTGCGTTGAAAGCATAACACCTTCTCCTCTGAGCTCTGAAGGTGCAGATTGCTGGTGCCCAACTCCCAAGGTGAAAATAATACATTTGATTGGTCAGATTTTCTATTACTCTGCTAGTACAAGTAAATAACTGAACCCTTCAGAATCTACTGTGCGTGGGGATGCAGTAACGTAGAGTTACAGTGCGATAATGAGCTGTTTCGATTGGTTGCCATGGACAGCTTTTACTCCATCATTCAGGAACAGTGCGGAGATATTTATGGTAGTCTTAAGTCTACATTAAATTTAAGTTGTTTTGAAGTTGTATAGTTATATGTTTTAATGCATTTATTTATTTAATGCACATACTACTTTATTAATTAAATGTGGGAAAGAATGTTTCATAATTTTAATAACGTTTCCGTCTATGTTTATGTCACCCCTTCTCTGAAGGTTTTGTAGGGGTTGACTACACACCACTGCTCTCCATGTAAATATTTTTTATGAATGTATGCATTTGTGTGTGCGTTTGTTTGTGTTTGAGCCATTTAAGCTTAAATGCATTTGTTCAGTGTAAGTTTCATATATTAAATTAAATGCTGGTTATTGATTATGCATTATGAAACTATTGTTTAACAACTTTCAAAACAGCTTTATTTTCATTACATTGCCCAGAGTTTTTTTTTTTTTTTCTTTTGCACCTTAACTTTGGATAATAAATCCATTATGTTTTTTATCATCAACTACCTTTTTTTGTGCATTATTATATGGATTTTCCAACACACTCTCATGGTGAAATCGTCAGGATTCGTACGACTTTTCTAAATTTGGCTAATTCGTTTGATATCGTGCGACTGCACTTATTTGAATTCCAATGACTTTCACTACAGCCAATGACGTCGCTGGACATCGTTTCCATCTAATACGCGACAATTACTTGCTTCTGTCACTCACAACAGCTTCCTATCATGTTTACACACACTACTGACTGGTTAAGTTTAGATAAATAGGTTAGGGTTAGGGCATAATATTAATAAGTATGTCCTTAACGCCTCGTGTGTGGAACTCGCGCTTAACTCCGCATTAGACATCCGGGAATTTGCGTGTGATGAAGTCGTATGAGTTTATGCGAACAACATTGTGCGAGACCAAATGAAATAACCAACTCGTAAATTATATACGACTTTTCATGAGATCGGGTTGGGATTTTCCTTGTGCAACCTTAACCTTCTCACCATGTGGGTGGCTTAAATGTGCATTCAGTAGTTTGGAGCCAATTGAAAAAGTTTTACACATTAACAAATGAATTGTGTTTTTGTGAAGTTTGATCCGAATGGTGTACACTCACACGTGATGAAGACTGTACTCATAATAGTTTTCTATAAAAAGTGTTTTATTCCGAATGGTGTGGGTCACCCCCTTCAATGTGTTTCGCCATGTTGAAATCACATGACCCGTGGTGTTTCACTAAACATCAAAGAAGAGAATCCTTGTGCTAATTGGCTCCCACCTGTGTAGATACTCTTGGCTATGCTTAGAACATTGTTGTTTGGTGACGCAAAGAGCGAAAAGAATCATAATGAGCTTTATTGCCAAGTAGGAATTTGTCGCTAGATAATTGAGGTTTATTTTTATGCTAAGCAGTTCTCTAATAAAGGTAATAACTCTCTTTAGAAATAACGTGAAATGTAGACAGTCTCCAAAGATTATTGATGTGAGGGACAATAATAATCTGTCCTTAACAGTAGAAGCATGTTCACTTGATTTATGATGTTTGTTTTTAGGCAAAGCAATTATATTATATGTAATAAATAGCTTCAGAAATTACCTCAGTCTCCAACATTTTCCAGATGCAAATGATATTCCAAAGCTGACAGGGGCAGCAGAGACGATCATGCTGATCCACGTCGAAAGATGGCAGTATAGCGTCTAACACCACTGTCACATCGGTACTTAAAGTACACAAAGAAGAGCAATGCTAACGCTAGCTAGAGAACTACTGAAAGCCCCTTTAATTGTATATTTTATATAAAGAACACCCCTACAATTTGCAGTGGTTTATCAAATAGGCATGTGCCTGACTGTTGGTCTAGAAACAAAAAGATTGTTTTATTGTCCTGATTATGAATTCTTATAAAAAAATGTATCCATTCACATTTGTTTGCTGTGAATTCAAGTTAATTTGAGAATTTAGGCACTGAAAAAGACAGCAGTGTTGTATGAGTCACTGAATAGTTCTTTTATTGCTCTTTATGATGTTAATATGTCTCACTGCTATGATTTAAGGTTCACTTTCATTCAGATTGGATGATTAGTTTCAGAATTTGGCTAGTTTACAGAAAACAAAATGGCAGCACCATCATTTGTTTAAAGCTGAAGGGGGGAAGGGAAAATGATAACGCTCTCACACCCACACATACTTATGCCATAACATAAAAAAGGGTATTTTTAGGCAGTGTTAAGCGGTGCGGAGTTAAGCAGTGTCTTCACGGAGTCGCATGGTGCCATGCGAGGTTCGGACGTGTGAATGGTGAGCTCTGCGCACTTTGCTAGTTTTAATACTTTTTGTGTCATAAACCGGTGAGATTCGTTACACCCTGATTCTTAACTGTTCTTGGAAGACAATATGTCAAAGAATTCAAAATCCTCGGGCTCTGGAGACATTAAAAGACACTTACGTGCTCAAGCTGAAGCCCCTGAGCAGCAGGCCGAAAGCGTGTTGGCAATGCTGACGAAGGTTGTTGCTGACTTGGAGGATCTTGCTCTAATACGTCGATCGATCACTGCCGTGGAGACGAAATTCACTGAGATGGTTACAAGAGTGGCAGATGTCGAGAAACGGATCGATTATCTGGAGTCATCGGAGAGGGAATTAGCTGCTAACCGACCAAGGCAGACTTGGAGCGCATCTGAGAAATGTTGAAAGACTTGGAGAATCGTAACCGGCGAAACAATATCCGAATTGTTGGAATTCCTGAGGAGGAAGAAGCCCGAGATATGGTGAAATTCGTTGACGGGCTCTTCCCAAGTCTGTGTAATTCTGTCTCACAAAATTTGTATAGAATTTAGAGGGATGGATGCCAGTTGGCGCTGTCGTGCGCGGGGTTAATGCGCACGTTTTTCTTTTTTCTGTTTTGTTTTTTTTGTTCTGGGGGATGTTCGGGGTTTGATTGTTGCACCAATGTTAGAATGTAGTCTTTATAATTTTATTTTTGACACACAATCTATTTTTTCTAACATGTCAAAAGTTAATATGAGTGGATTGTCTTGCTCCATGTGGAATGTGAATGGGTTGGGGCACCCCATAAAAAGAAGGAAGGTTATTTATTTTCTTAAACGTAAGAAATATGATATAGTGTTTCTTCAAGAAACGCATCTCTCCTCGCAGGAAGCTGAAAAATTTGGGAAGATATGTGGTGGGAATGTTTTCTTTAGTGCTGGCTCGAGTAAGAGCAGAGGAGTCATTATATTGGTAAATAAACATCTACAATTCAAATGTCTCAAACAGATTAAAGATAAATTAGGAAGAGTCATTATTGTTTTAGCAGAAATTCAGGGGCAAAGGTTGATTTTGGCTAATATTTACGCACCTAACGCTGAGGATCAGGGCTTTTTTATAGATCTTGAAGGGATGTTGCAAGCTGCTGGCACCCCTCATGGTATAATATTGGGAGGAGACTTTAATCTTTTGATGGACTGCTCAATTGGAAACATCTTAGTCTCATATATGGGTTCGGGAATACTTTTATTGGATGGATTAAATTACTTTATAGACACCTGGTAGTGGCGGTACAAACAAATGGATTAATTTCAGATTATTTTACTCTGCATAGGGACTCCTGGCAGGGTTGCCCTCTTTCCCCATTATTTTTCTGTCTTGTACTGGAACCATTAGCAGCTGCGATAAGAAAGGACGATGATTTTGTCAATCGGAAGATGGAGACACGACCCATGTCTTTTGGTGGTGTGTTAAGATCCAAGAGTTTTGGTTGAAGGTTCAGAGTTTTATGTGTGATGTACAGGGTTGGGGAGTAACGGAATACATGTAATGGGATTACATATTTAAAATACAAAATATAAGTAACTGTATTCCACTACAGTTACAATGTAAATCATTGGTAATTACAGTTATATTGAATACAGTTACATTCAAAAAGTATTTTTATTACTGAAGAGATTACTTTGCATTTTGTTTGTCATTTGTTTCATTTAATATTTAGTCCTTTCAGATGGAAAACATTTATACATACAGATGATGCAATCCAAAATGCATTTGAACAGCGGTGAAACACTTTCTTATGATGTGTTACATTCATACGAGCAGACAGAGAAGTAAGTTTGGAGCAGAAGAAATAGAAATAAACCCTGTGTAAATTGTCAGCTTTACGCTAAGTTAAAATGCTATTTCTAGCCATTTTACATGCACGTTACCAGGCACGATCATATTTTTATATCAAGAAAATTCATGTTAGATCATAATTTCTTTTTTTCTAGTAAGACCTTTGATATTAGGTGAGTAAATTATGGCAGAATTTTCATTTTTGGTTGAACTTTCCCTTTAAATGTAATTCCAGGAAGGTATCTATAAAATGAATGATTAGAGAATCATCTAAGCCTTGTTTAGGAGCCACAGAAAATATATTTTTACCAATTTGGGGGCGCAGTGGTTCGATCCCAGCATTAATTGCAGTGTTTTCTTGGTAGCTGATTTGTAATTCCCCAGTGTAAGCAGCATTGCGAAGCTTCTCATCTAGTCAGGCCTCTTCATGAATGCTGTTTCATCCTCTTTTTTAAATGCATTTTGTGCATATTTATGAGAACCTAATCAGGTGTTGATATTGCGTTTAGGCTCTGCCCTGTTATTACAGAAAGAGAAGCGTACCATATGGACCAAATAAAGCAAGTATTAAAGAGTGATACCACTCAAAGGCTTTGCAATTAGATCTTCAGTAAAGATCAAAGAAAACCTAAGTCCTTTGTGAAATGGCACTATAAGATAAAAGGTCTCATGTTATAAAGGATGGATTTGGATCTGTTCCACTCTACTTTGGACAACTTGGTCAAGAGATCCTTTTAAGCAGTTCCAGTTTGCCCAAATAGCTTTATGAAGACTTTTTAAAATAATAAATTATGCTGAAAAAATGACTAGTAAGATTTACTTCATTTTGATTTCGCAGGTTTTTGTGCACAGTTTTTCCAGGTAAATCTTAATTGTGTAAAATTGAGCAAAATCTACTTAATTTCATGTGATAGTATTGATTAAAGGAATATTGCGGGTTCAATACAAGTTAAGCTCAATCAACAGCATTTGTGGCATAATGTTGATTACCACAAAACTTTATTTTGACTCGCCCCTCCTTTTCTTAAAAAAAAAAAAAAAGCTCTGGAGGGTTTTTGGAGGGTTTAAACAGAAATTTAAAGCTTATCATTTTATAAAAGCACATTAATTCTTATGTTAAAACTCATATTATTTGAGCTGTAAAGTTGTTTAAATTGTCATTTTTACAGTCGTTTTAGGGTTTTAGTGTTTGTTGACATTACATCATCATGGCAACGAAGTTGTAAAATTGGCTATAACTTTACACAGAAAAGGTTAGTGAGTGATTTTATCACACTAAATGTTAACATGCATATACTTGTGTCTATACTTTTGAATCAATTAATATTTTAACATTCAAAAATTGTCCCCATTCACTTCCATTTTAAGTGCCTCACTGTAACCCAGATTTTTGCTTTTTTTAAAGAAAAGGAACGAGTTGAAATACATTTTTATGGTAATCAACATTATGCCAGAAATGCTGTCGATTGAGCTTAACTTGTATTGAACCCAGAATATTCCTTTAATAGAGAGAATCCACATACAATCAGATGAAGCAGTTGTTGTGAACACTAAGGGTTTTGTTTGAAACGGCAGATATAGTTTACCTTGTGTAAATTATTATTTTAATATTTAGCTTTATGCTAAGCTAAAATGGTATTTCTAGCCCTTTTACAGTACATGCACCTGTTTACAGGCATGATTATATTCTTTCGATAAAAAAAATCCATGTTAAATCATATTTATAATGTATTTTTCTATAGTAAGACCTTTGAAATTGGGGCAAAGGTGTATTGCAAAAATGTTATTCTTGATGAGATTTTTTTTTTTAAATAGTTTTCCTGTAAAAAAAAAAAAAAAGCAACACTGCGTGAGATATTTAGGCTTTTTTTCACATTATGTAGTTTTTATCCCCTTTTTCTCCCCAATTTGGAATGCCCAATTCGCACTACTTAGTAGGTCCTCTTTGTGGCGTGGTTACTCACCTCAATCTGGGTGGTGGAGGACAAGTCTCAGTTGCCTGCACTTCTGAGACAGTCAATCCACGCATCTTATCACATGGCTTGTTGTGCATGACACTGTGGAGACCCACAGCATGTGGAGGCTCATGCTATTCTCCTCGATCCATGCACAACTCACCACATGCCCCATTGAGAGCGAGAACCCCTAATCGTGACCACGAGGAGGTTACACCATGTGACTCTACCCTCCCTAGCAACCGAGCCAATTTGGTTGCTTAGGAGACCTGGCTGGAGTCACTCAGCACACCCTGGATTCGAACTCGCGACTCCAGGGGTGGTAGTCAACACTCGCTGAGCTACCCAGGCCCCATAAATTATGTAGTTTTTATATAAGTGTATTATATATATATATATATATATATATACACACACTTTCTGTTAACTTGTTTATAGTCAAATCAAGTGAAAAAATGTGTTCTGAAGAAGTAATCCAAAATGTTTAGATTATTTTAATAACATTTAGTAATCTAATGAAATATGTTACAAATGTCATTTTACAGCATGTGTTCTGTATTCTTTTTATTAACTTTTTTCTATGAAATCATACAATAACAATGAAATGTACAACATATATATATATATATGTATTCTGTATTCTTTAGTGGAATACATTTTAAAAGTAACCCTCCCAACCCTGCTTGCGGCCCCCTAGTTTGAAAACCACTGGTCCAGTGTGTCAGCATCTTTAGCTTGCTGTTGATTTCAACGATTGTATCATAAGAATTATTCCTCCTGCATTTCGATCCTCACGTCCCCTCTTTTTCCAAATCCAAATTAGTTACCACAATCAATACCATTACTGTCGTACCTATAGATCCCATTGGAAAGAAGCTAAATTACATTTTCCCTCAATAGCCATTAATTGGCTTGATGCATTAATTGCCTTTCTGCAGCCTTCGACACAGTCAACCATCAGATCTTACTCTACATTTACATTTTACATTTATGCATTTGGCAGATGCTTTTATCCAAAGCGACTTACAGTACACTTATTACAGGGACAGTTCCCCTGGAGCAACCTGGAGTAAAGTGTCTTGCTCAAGGACACAATGGTGGTGGCTGTGGGGATCGAACCAGCAAGTTATGTGCTTTAGCCCACTAAGCCATCACCCTCTCTTCGCTGGGCATCACAGGAACTGTGCTTGACTGATTTAATTCCTATCTCTCAGGTAGCTCCTTCAAGGTAGCCTGGAGAGGTGAGGTGTCCAAGTCACATCAGCTACTTACTGGGGTACCTCAGGGCTCAGTGCTTGGGCCACTTTTCTTCTCTATACACACAACATCACTGGTACCCATCATTCAGGCACATGGTTTCTCTTACCACTGCTACGCTGATGACACGCAACTCTACTTGTCTTTCCAGCCCAACGACACCACAGTGACTGCTCAAATCTCTGCTTGCCTGGCAGATATCTCGGCCTGGATGAAGGAACACCACCTGCAACTTAACCCAGCCAACCCAAACTGAACTCCTTGTCTTTCCAGCCAACCCTGCTGTTGAACACAACATCACCGTGCAGCTGGGTGCAACTACAGTAACGCCTTCCAAAACGGTCAGAAATCTAGGGGTAACCATCGATAACAAATTACATTTCACAGACCACATCTCAAAGAACGCAAGATCATATAGATTTACACTCTACAATATCAGGAAGATAAGACCCTTCCTCTCTGAACATGCCACACGACTTCTTGTTCAGTCATTTGTCATAACTAGACTGGACTACTGTAATGCTCTCATTGCAGGTCTCCCTGCATGTGCAATTAGACCCCTGCAAATGATCCAGAATGCAGCAGCATGTCTGGTCTTTAATGAACCAAAGAGAGCGCATGTTACACCACTCCTTGTCTCTCTTCACTGGCTGCTGGTTGATGCATGTATAAAGTTCAAGGCTCTGATGCTGGCATACAAAAGAGTCACTGGGTCTGCTCCAGCATACCTAAAATCATTTCTGCAGAGCTACACACCCACTAGAAGCCTGCGGTCGGCTAAGGAATGTCGCCTTGTTGTACCAACACAAAGAGGCACCAAAACACTTTCCCGGACTTACGGCTTCATCATACCACGTTGGTGGAATGACCTTCCCAACTCCATCCGTGAAGCTGACTCACTTTCTGTCTTCAAAAAATGGCTAAAAACACATCTTTTCCATGAGCACTTAACCAGTCACTAAAAAAAAAAAAAAAAAATTGTTGCATTTTAATCTGTTTTGAATTATATTCTGATGCTAGTGAAACTTTGTAATATGGCACTTTTCGTACCACTGTCTCCTTAAGATGATTCGCTTATGTGTTCCTCTTTTGTAAGTCGCTTTGGATAAAAGCGTCTGCCAAATGAATAAATGTAAATGTAAATGAAATTGCACCACCACCACCAACTCATTCTCTTCCACTTTTTCTCCTGTATCCATACCACACTTACACTGCTTTTACAGCTAAACTCAGGCTTTCTGTTCTTAGTAAATCTTTTTGAGAAACAAGTGGTTCTCTCTCCATCCATGAAGAAGGATTTTCCTTTCATACATCTGAAAGAACAGGGTCTTGAAGATTCCGTCATCATTTACTCACCCTCATGTTGTTCCAACCTGTTTTACTTTCTTTCTTTCTTTTGCAGATCACAAAAGGAGAAATATAAATGAACATCCCGGTCCATCTTTTCACAACAATAGCGCTGGATAGGGGATAGTATAAAAAAGGACCCAAAAGTATCAAATGTAGTCCATGTGACTTGCACGTCATATTCTAAGTCTACTGATAGCATACGATAAGTTTTGGTGAGAAACAACCTAAAATCATTTCTAAAGTAATTCTAAAGTCATTCTAAAGTAAATAAAATAGTCTGCTTCTCTTTCGCTGTTGATTGCGTGCTGGTGATTATCCCTCTGCTTGATTTTGAAAAATGTATGACATAATATAAGAAATATTAAAGATTCCACACAATTTCATGATCAGTAATCAAATAGGTAAATTTGTGACATTAACTGTGTTAATACATTTTCTACAAAAGGACAGGTTTTCTTTCATTAAAGCACTTTCACAAGATGCTCTGTGAAAATTCACATGTGGGTTTTGTAAAATTTTTCACTCAAACTGTTATGCTGATATCATTTATAATGAAAAATAAACAAGTAAAATAGAAAAATGCAGACTAGAAACATTTTCACAAATGGACTCAAACTTCGGAAAATCACATACATGTGCATATTTTTTTGGGGGGGGGCATCGGCACAGCCATTGACCAGGAAAAGAGAAAATGGCACTCCATGTCAAAAAGGTTGCCGACCCCTGATCTAGACTTTTATGAGCGCTAAGAGAGAAGCTTGTTCACTGTGGCATGTATGTTCGTGTAAGAACTTATTGCAAGCGTTATTTTTAGTGCTAAACAACTACTTTTGATTCCCTTTTTAAGCTTTAAAATGAGTCGCTATTGTCACAACGGCCATTGTAAAGATGGACCAGGAAATGTATTAACATGTCTACTTTTGTGTTCCACACAAGAAAAAAAAATGTCAAGGAATGACATGGTTTGTTTGGAAGAATTATTGAGTAAATTATGACAATTTTCATTTTTGGGTGACCTATTCCATTAATAAAACCTTAGAAGTCTATAAAGGAAATTTCTATAGCGAATACACATTTTTTTAGTTGTGGTCTAAAATATTTATTGGCATGAGATTGTTACATAGTGAATTTCTGAGCAAATCATTCTTTTGAGTAAGTTCTTTACAATAATCCATGATTATTAAGTCAAGAATTACAAGAATTTTAATAAGTCAAAAATTACAATAAGTCAATCAATTTCAAATGGGTCTGAATGATTGTATATGGATGAAATGAATGATTCTTTGGCTGCTCTGTCTACATTTACATGTTTATATATATATATATATATATATATATACACACACTAATCAGTAGTAATCTTAATCAGTATTTATGTCTTGTTTAGCAGTAAAGATGTTTAAACATTTTTTAAACAAAATAAATTTACTTTAGAAGTAAAATTAGTACAATACAAAGTTGTGCTCAAAAGTTTGCATACCCTTGGAGAATTGGTAATATATGTACCATTTTTAAAGAAAACATGAGTGAGCAGGCAAAACACATTTCTTTAATTTCTTATGGGATTCATATTCAACTGTAGGTCATAACAGAATGGCACAATCATAAAACAAAACATGGCAACAAAGAAAAAAATGAAATGACCCCTGTTCAAAAGTCTGCATACCCTTAGTTCTTAATACTGTGTATCGCCCCCTTTAACATCAATGACAGCGTGCAGTCTTTTGTAATAGTTGTCTATGAGGCCCCAAATTCTTGCAGGTGGTATAGCTGCCCATTCGTCTTGGCAAAATGCCTCCAGGTCATTGCAAAGTCTTTGGACGTCTTGCATGAACCGCACGTTTGAGATCTCCCCAGAGTGGCTCGATGATATTAAGGTCAGGAGACTGTGATGGCCACACCAGAACCTTCACCTTTTTCTGCTGTAACCACTGGAGGGTCAACTTGGCCTTGTGTTTAGGGTCATTGTCGTAATGGAAAGTCCAAGAGCGTCCCATGCGCAGCTTTCATACAGAAGAATGCAAATTGTCTGCCAGTATTTTCTGATAACATGCTGCATTCATCTTGCCATCAGTTTTCACAAGATTCCCCGTGCCTTTAGAGCTCACACCCCCCCAAAACATCAGTGAGCCACCACCATGCTTCACAGTGGGGATGGTATTCTTTTCACTATAGGCCTTGTTGACCCCTCTCCAAACATAGCGCTTATGGTTGTGACCATAAAGCTTTATTTTGGTCTCATCACTCCAAATTACAGTGTGCCAGAAGCTGTGAGGCATGTCAAGGTGTTGTCAGGCATATTGTAACCGGGCTTTTTTGTGGCATTGGCGCAGTAAAGGCTTCTTTCTGGCAACTCGACCATGCAGCTAATTTTTGTTCAAGTATTGTTGTATTGTGCTCCTTGAAACAACCACACCTTCTTTTCCAGAGCAGCCTGTATTTCTCCTGAGGTTACCTGTGGGTTTTTCTTTGTATCCCGAACAATTCTTCTGGCAGTTGTGGCTGAAATCTTTCTTGGTCTACCTGACCTTGGCTTGATATCAAGAGATCCCCGAATTTTCCACTTCTTAATAAGTGACTGAACAGTACTGACTGGCATTTTCAAGGCTTTGGATATCTTTTTATATCCTTTTCCATCTTTATAAAGTTCCATTACCTTGTTACGCAGGTCTTTTGACAGTTCTTTTCTGCTCCCCATGGCTCAGTATCTAGCCTGCCCAGTGCATCCACATGAGAGCTAACAAACTCATTGACTATTTATACACAGACACTAATTGCAATTTAAAAAGCCACAGGTGTGGGAAATTAACCTTTAATTGCCATTTAAACCTGTGTGTGTCACCTTGTGTGTCTGTAACAAGGCCAAACATTCAAGGGTATGTAAACTTCTGATCAGGGCCATTTGGGTGATTTTTTTTTTTTTTTTGCATGATCAGTCCTATTTTCAAAATCAATGCCAAAATTTCACAATTTCTGCCAGGGTATGCAAACTTTTGACCACAACTGTATTATGACTTGTTTTGAGAGAATATATCTTATATTAAGTTTATTTTTCTTATATTATTGGCAAATTGTGATTTTCTTGTTTTTAGCATAAATCTAACACAATTTAATGATGTTAATGCTTCAAAAAATACAATCTGCCAAAGTCTTATATTATCTCACTTTTCCTATCAAACAAATGTTTCCAGTTTTAAGGATGTTTAGATATTTATACAGGTAAACAAGCAAAAAAAAAAAAAAAAAAAAAAAAATGATTAAGAACATCTTTTTTGCAGTGTAGAAAGGTCATGGAAAAGTCAGGAAATTCATTGTTTGAAAAGTGTGGGACCCTGTCAGCAGGTCAGGGACCACCACAGAAAGGGATGACTTGAAAGCTTGTCTTTTCTCACATTTTACCTTCTTCTCCTTCCATATCACTTCCCAATTACACCCCCTTCCTCCATCTCTCAACCCCCCTAGGTTTTCCTACGCCCAGTCATTTGTTCAGCAAAATGTAAATGTGACATTTACAGCTTGAAATTATACTCAGGTGAAGAGGGCTGAAGAGAGAATGGGCTCAAATGATAAAAAGATGGCCATAAAATAAGAGAGAGCTAAAAAAAGGCAGAAGGGCACAGGCAGTGATGACGTAGTTTCCTGTTAGAAGGTAGTTGCAGCATTTTTTAAATAATTGTAGGCGTAATGCAATGTATGGATAACTGTATGTTTTTGTTGCATGTGGGAATAACTGTAATTGTAGAAGCTGTTTTATCAATGATTCAAAGGTTGCTAAAGCCAACGACTCTCCCAGCAGATGGATTATGGGTCAGGATTAGGCTTGCCAACTATCCCATATTTGCTGGGATGCCCTGTATTTTTGCCAAATTGAAGGGGGACATTCAGCTATCCCCAACCATAATTGATTTCCTCTTCAATTATAGATTAAATGACAGAATGAGTATTTCATATTGTTTTTTGTTTTGTTTGTTATTTGCTTTTTGCAAGAGTTTATGTACATAGACAGTTCAGTGCACCATTCAGTATGTTCTCCATAGCATACAGCACATGTACAATGAAGCGTTTATCATGCAGGACTGCTGCTTGACATTCAGAGGACAGAGAGACATGGTGTGATATTAAACCCATAAATCTCTGTCCGTTTAACCAGAACAAATATAGCGCAGCCAGTGAAATCAAGGTTGTCGAAAAAGTTTGATAAATCCTGGTTATCTCACTTACTAGCATTCAAGGCAGATTTGGAACAATTTGAAGAAATCACTGATGCATTTAAACTTTTTGATCTTTAATATTGTTTATATATTATTTAATAGTGCACAACACTAGCAATGGCAAGGTTGTTGGTTTGATTTCTGGTGAGCACACATACTGATACATTTTTACAGTACCTTGAATTATGGCTGGGCTATATGGCTAGAAAATTATATCAATATATATTTATGGCAAGTGCTGTAGATTCAAAATGCTTAATACAAGAATGCATGTTTTGCACGCTTTTCACACAACGTTGAATGTAAATCTCTTTGAATAAAAGTGGCCAATTCATAAATGTAAAAACAGTTCTGTTCTATTCTATTGAAGCCCTCTATGCAAATCTAAAAATGTATAATCAGACAGATTTTTTTTTTTAAAAGTGTGATTTTAAATGACACATTTGTCATTTAAGCAACCCATTGCTCAAGTGCTCTGATGTTTATCAAGTTTGGATTAAGAAAAAGATTGCTACAGTATCATTTCATATAAAACATTAGTGAGAGCATCAAGAGTCACTAATGATCTCTAGCTGTCATTAGATTACTAAAAACTCATCGTGAGAAGTGGAGGGAGGTGCTGAATAAACCCAACAAAACAGGAGAAACAGCCTCAGATTTTTAAAGTTGCCATTTAAAGGGATTGCTCACCCAAAAATAAAAGTTCTGATGTTTACTCACCCTCATGTTGTTCCATACCCTTATGAATTCCTACCACGTTTGACACCTACCTTAATGGACCTTATTTAATTTGACACAGATGAAAACAACCGGTAGAAGGGATAGAGGTGAGGTATAGTAGTACAGTTCGTTCAATATGTTGTAATATATGATGTACTTCAGTGTCAGTTGTTCAGTTGAACCAACTGCACACCTGTCCTTCACAGTCTCCAGGCATCCACCCTGACTAAAGGCCAGTTTATTATTCTGTGTTGAACCTACAGTGTAAACTCTGCGTAGGTGGTTTGCATTTATAGTTCTACGTTGGTGTGTCTGCATCATTCTATGAGTACACAGCCAAAATGCTAGCTGTATTGAGAGAAAATGCCTTCATTTTTGAAATAAATATACATTTCATAAATAAACAAAAGCAAAACAAAAAAAGCATATATTTATTAAATTATTATATCATTACAAACTAGTTCATTAAAGTATGTGAACATGTTGAGATTTAGGTACATTTTATGTATTATGCATGTTATCTGGCAGGTAGAGATAAAATAAATCAGGCATATACTGCTTGCTCTTGGGTCACTTAAATAATAATAAATAAATATTTTGTCATACTTTGACACTCCATGCTGGGGAAAAAAAATCAAATTAATTAAGAACTACATGCTTGACCAACACAAAATGGGGTGTCGTTTTAAAGCCTTGAAGCTGGACTTTATAGTGCATATAGGCAATAAAATCATTTTGAAAAAGGTGCTTTTTAATTTGCTGACAAATTAAAGTGTTACATTTGTTTTTAATAACTTACAACTTAATTTTTTTTTTTTTAATAAATATCATTATTTTACTGTACACAATGCTGTCAAACATACGGTCAAAACATCATACAGATAGGAAAGTTCTCGAGCATAATACAACAAATATCGTGTCACTCACATACCTAATATATATTGAGTAAAATACCAGAGAAAAATGGGCTTAGAGTCTCTGGTTACAAAGTGGACAAATCACTGCTGCTGTGGTCTGCATTGCACATTGTTAAATTTTTAAATAGGTGCATGTTAGGCTACGGTGTAGCAGAAATATAAATTGGCGTTAAGGTCCATGACAAGATGCGAAAATTAAGATATTTGACATCAAATCTAGCATCATGTGGCTTGACATGCCATATTTGAATTAAATGTGAGTGAATGTGATTTGAGAATAATGTGAATTGTGAATATGAATAACGACTTCAATTTCGGTCTGTTTCTCACGCAAAGTCATTGTTTGGCTTTGGCTTCTGAAGAGTCGTATGCACTTTTAGCATAACATTGTGTCATGTTTGGAGACCCCTTTAAAAAAAAGAACACTGGACTTTCTGCAAAATATCTTCATTGTGTTCTATGGAAGAAAGCCATACAGATTTGAGGATGTCAATTTTTCGACGAACTGTTCCTTTAACAATGTGGCTCGAATTCCCGCCATGTTTAAATATAGCACAAAATGAAAAGTCATTCATGATCCCCCCCCACCCCCTCCCTTCATAGAGCCAACAAGGACGATCAGTAGATGGATGAATTATAAGAGCCTGAATTTACATGAATATGAGGAAGTACAGGTGGATAATTTGATGAATGGATTTGTAGATGAATAGATGGTATTTTCAAGGGTAACAAAAGGTTAAGCCAGTGGATGGATCAGACCTGTGCACCGGCAGCACCTAGAGCCAAAAGTTAAAAACTAGCTACAATTACCACTCTCCGTACACACACCACTGGCCACCCCAAAGCTACAGTGTCCCTCTCTCTCTCGTTCTCTCACTCCCCCTCACCACTTTACAAGCCTCCTCCCCAGTGGTTACCATGACAACAGTAGCACTGCACCATTCATGGACTGTAGCGCCAGACACACACACTCTCTCTCTCTCTCTCTCTCTCTCTCTCTCTCTCTCTCTCTCTGTCTCTCTCGCGTGTCCTCTGCTCATGCTGATTTCCAGTTTTATCGAGGGGTTCTCCCATGCACACTTCAGTTAGATAAGATGGTCTAGAACGTGTGCACAGAAGACGAGTAGTCAACCTTCCTCTGGAAATGACAAGAGCGGTGCACTGAGGGAGGCAGTGAGCATTTTCAACCTCCTTTACCATCTCGTGTGCTTATGTATTTATTTGCATGCAGCCGTTCCAAGCCAAACCGAGGAGAATGATTCTTCCCTGACGTTTTTCCACAACGCCACCTCCGTTACTTCCTTTAACACCTTCATACTTCCTTTGGATCTTGAGGGCTGAGAAGGCATCGTTTCTAAGAGGAGATACCCCTCGTGTATGTCCGAACTTTAGAGTGTGTGTGTGTGTGTGTGGGCACACAGTGAGGTGTTGTGGATGAGCTGGCCATCGTTAAGGCGCTCGCAGGGGCTGTTTGTGTCTGTGGACGGAGAGGGAGGACAGATCTACACCCGTCTGCCAGCCCAATGCGGGATTTGGGTTGAGCATGGTGAGTTATTGCTACTCCACCCTCTACATATCTCCTTACCTAACCTCTCTCTTTCTCTCTGCCTCTTTCTCAACCTCTCTCCTTCCACACACTTAAACACACACATTCTCCCACTTTCTACCTGTCCTAAACTGGCTGCAATGTGGATATATAATGAAATGCATTAAGAGTGTATGAGTTAGGATGTGGTTGGCAATAAGGGCATCTTAGTTTTGTGTTCACATTTCCACATGTATCTGTGTATTGGACATGCCAATTCCATTCCCTTCCCAAACAGCCAGTTTTAATATAAATTTTTTTACATTTTTGGGAAGCTATAGAGTCTAGACTAGTCCAGACTTCTGTGTGTAATATAGGGGATACGGTGTAAGCTGTCATCTGGTTCGAAAGGCTTTCTCGGAGATGGGTTGGGGTGTTTATGCTGCAGAAATGACAGGCTGAAACTAATGATGCTGGTTGGAGGACCTGTGGGAGGTGGAGGGTGATCCAGTGTTCTCAATGTTCTTCTCAGCTTGAAGGTGTTTACCAATATGGACTTTTGTTCATTTTTTTCCATTTGAGCCTTTACATGGACTTGTGGGTGTTTGGTTAGTTTGTTGAATTGCACCCTTGTACCCTAGATTGTTTCCTTCCTCTATCTTTGTTGGTTTGAGTGTGGGAGGGTTGATCTATATGTTAGCTTCTGGTTCATAATGGTGTGTTTGGTCACAAAGTCTCAAGAGGGCGGCTCTATTGCTCTTATTATACAAATATTTGGTAAAGTGCAGCTCAAATGGTGATCTTTATTGGGGCTTCAATTTCCAAGGTCATTACAAACATGACAGAAACATTGGTTGGTTGGAGGTGCTTGTAGCTTTATTACGAAGAATCTTGCTTGCTGGTTCTCAAACAGGGTGTGACCTTAGGGCACAATGATGACGGAGATAGACACTATCTTGCTCTTTCACCATTGTGCCCTTTGAAGTGATTGCTTTTCTCCAGGCTTACCAGTAATGACAGTCCCTACACCATTGTGATTCTTTAAGTATTAAATCCCCTAAAATGAAAATGTCCTTATTTACTTGCCCTCATGTTATTCCAGATCTGTAGGGCTTTCTTTCTTCTGGGGAACTCAAAAGCTTAGGAAGTATTTGCACAATGTCTGAGCTGCTCTTTTCTGCAAAATGAAAATGAATGCTGATTATACTGCCAATCTCCAGAAATTTAAAAAAAAGCACCATAAAAGATTCCATGCGGCTTGTGTGCTATATTCCAAATCTTCTGAAGTTATCCCATTCACGCTCATGGTCAGTTTGCATATCAGCCTGTCAAAACACATGCAGAACCAGTCATTTTGGGGGTAAGTGTGAATGAGAGTTGACAGCAAGATTTGATTTCAAGGGTGAGATTTTCACTAAATAACAAAAGGCGCTTTCCACCATTGGGCCGAACAGTTTTGAGCACTGTGAGGAACGGTTCCAGTTGCATTTGCACTTGAACATGGTTCACCATGGCCCAGATTTCTCGGCAAGGTTAGCTGACTACGCTTCACTGCGCTCAACCATACTGGTGGAATGGCTTTAGTGTGTGGCGACTTACGATTGTCAATTTGCCAACGCCATGGTAACTAATTTCTTTCTACATGTAGTTAGTCGACAAAGTTTGCTATGGGGAGGTTGATACAATGTAATCAAGAAAATAGTCGCTGCGTCCGAAACCGCATATTGTCACAGTATGTACCGTATTTGATGAAGGACACACGGCAAAACAGTACGTTAATTTAGGTATGTATGCGAGTAGTATGAATTGGTTTCGGACATACTTCATCCGGGGACGTGGGCATTGTCTTGTGACCCGAATATATGACGCAAGAACAACAACCGCGAAAACTGTCTGCTCTGGTTTTGTTAAACAAGCACCTTTTAAGCACAAGGAATAATTATTTTGGTATATATAGCACTTAAAGTTGCGAAGAGCCATCTGGCTTTCGATTTACCGCCGTTCATTTAAATTCAGCATTTTGAATGTGACGTGGCCTCATCTCTAGTTAAGTGTTAAGTCGATTCAAAATAGTAGGTCATCCAAGTATTTCTCGCTTACTACTTCATGATTACTGTGGATTTGGACATACTACTCCATTGGCATACTGTTTTTGGCATACTATATTAGAGAAGTATGGATATTCCGATAGCAGCGAGTGTATATTTGGTATATCTTCATGATTTTATGATCATATTCGAACTAATATAGTACATAATTTTTCTGCATGTCTTTTTCGTCAGGGAGGTAGATTAAGCTAGCTAGCTCACTGAACCTCATATACTATAATATATCATTGTGTTATTTGTAAAATATTTTGTCAATGAATGTCCTTTTTTGCTAGTCTGTGAACTTTAACCTTTCTGTGTATTTGAGTCTGGTGGCATGCACAAACCCTCAGCAAATTATGTTTTTTTTTCTTTTCTTTTTGTGACATGGGGCATGTCTTTCCTGTGCTTTAGCAGGGTAAGAGACCAGGGGAAAAAGCAGTCCTAAACACTGGAATATGCAGTCACTCACTCCTTACCTCTCACATCATCGCCAATTGACGTATTTGTTATGTTCATACAAGCACTACAGTGGAATAAGAAACAGGCCTGGATCAGCACTGAACAGCACGGTTTTGCAATGAGATCCGTTCGATCCGATGGAAAAGTGGAAATTTTAAATTATTCCTTGATTTATTAAAAGGCTTGAGAACACTTGGAATATAGCACACAAGTTCTATGGAGATCATTTATGGTGTTTAATGGTGCTTCTTGGACCTTTTTGGCAGCCCCTGGTCACTGTACTGAATGCTTTCATTGTATGAAAAAAGATTTGCTTGGAGATTCTGTTAAAATCACCTTTTGTGTTCCATGGAAACTGAATAAAGTAAAATCATTGGTACATGTAACTGCATATTAGTCATATAAGTCACATAAATCATCAACCAATACCACCATTTTTGAAGAGAAGTGTTTAATAGATACTGAGTAAGGTACAGACATGTATTCATTTGTTCAGCAATAGCTATTGCTAGTCATTATCTCATTTGACTGTAGGTATCTGTCTGATCTAATGGAGAATTTAAAAGCTAATGGATACATTTGCTTTCTGTAGAGTTTTTTTTTCCAATCTTTATTGAGATAGAACTCTGCAATTTTCATTTTGATAGATATACTAGGAATTGACGTTGGGGTTTTTTTTTTCCGCAATGGAACCTTTTTTGTCCTGTGGGACATAACTCGCATAGTACCGAATGTACTGTACAGTCTGCGTTTCTAATGTTCTCGGCACAAAAATGATTAGAACAAAGATTCATTTCAAAATCTCTCCTCTCCTTCTCTGTCCTCTGTTTTACCTTTAAAAATCCACTGAAATGTACAGCATTGTTATTGTAATGCTGAAGTTGCCCTGGCAATGTATGAACAAAAACGAGTAGGTGGCTGCCTTCCAACGTTTGCAATCACGTTCATCTCAAAAAGTGTTTTTAAAAAAATAACAGAAGTTCTGTTTCAAAACCTAGAGAGATTCCTTGCTGCCTACTGCTTACATAGGCAGCTGCCTTATAAGGCAGCATCCTAATCATCATGGAACTTCATAAGTGACCGATTTGGAATGCTATAGGTCTACATAGGCAGCTACTCTGGGAGACTCAACTGGGATTTTCAGTTCAAGTTTGACATGCGCATATTGCTAACCTAACTGCAAGATACTCTACTCAGCATAAAAATATACAACTCACAAACATATTGAGTAAAATAATAAATTTTTATTATTATATTGAACTATCTATATTGATACTTATCAGTACTGATTTAAAAATGTGTTTATTTATTATCAACATTTCTCTCTTGGATTTAATTCTTCATTCAGCTTGTTACAATACTTAATGGGATTGCCTAAAACAAGGCATTATTAAGATACCTGTCTTTTGGAACAGCTTTCGCATTGGGAGCGTGCCTTTGATACAGCTCACTAGGTTTTGCAACAAAAGGATTGCCAAAAATTTTAAAAGAAAGCTCCACAGAATTTAAAATGTTCCCTGAGAAAAGGCGAGGAGATCTGAGAGAAGGAGAAGGTGGGAGAAGTGGACTGAATAGAGAGACTGAGTGGGAGCAAGAGAAGGACAGAGAGAAAGGAGGGAGGGAAAAAGAGAGAATTCTGCAGTGTGCCATTAATAGTCTTAATAATGATTTGCTTACAAAACAGACCCGTGGGATTAACAGTGTGTTGGATCTTTTGCCACAGCCCCACAGCTACTGATGCTACTGAGCTGAGCTTCCGTTCACTAGCGTACGTGTGTGTGTTTACGTTGATGAATTATAAAGATACAATTTGTACACGGCTCTAAATAATAAATGTAGTTGTATATCAGTATTATCAGTGGTGCTCGGCCGCTTCTGAATAAAGTGGCTGGGCAAAAGATATGATATTTAACCCGAGTTGTGAGTTTGCAGTCTGAATTGAATGTAATGACATAAAAAGGCAGTGCACTGTGAAATAATATTAAGCAAACATGTCTTTCTATTGCGTTGTCCTCACCGGGTACAGCTGAAGTCAGAAGTTTACATACACATAGTAGGTTGAAATCAATAAATCTCATTTTTTAACCACTCCACAGATTTCATATTAGCAAACTATAATTTTGACAAGTCATTTAGGACATCTAAATGATGTCACTTTGTGCATGACACGAGTAATTTTTTTCAACAATTGTTTACAGACATATTGTTTCACTTTTAATTGACTATATCACAATTCCAGTGGGTCAGAAGTTTACATACACTAAGTTAACTGTGCCTTTAAGCAGCTTGGAAAATTCCATAAAATTACGTCAAGCATAATTTAGCTTCTGATAGGCTAATTTGAGTCGATTGGAGGTGTACCTGGGAATGTATTTTAATGCCTACCTTCAAACTTAGTGCCTCTTTGCTTGACATCATGGGAAAATCAAAAGAAATCAACCAAGACCGAGGGTCACGTGATGCCATGTGAGGAGCAGACGTGTGAACGGTGAGCTCTGTGCACTTTGCTAGCTGTTTTATTATTTTCATGTTATAATCCAGTGAGATTCGATACACCCAGCTTTATATTTGTTTTTTGAGGTAAACATGGCAAAGAAGTCAAAATCCTCGGGCTCTGGAGATATTAAAAGACACTTACATGCTCAAGCTGAAACCTCTGACGGGCCTGCGGACCAGGGATTCAATTTGGATGGTGCGGCAGGAGAAATCCAGCGTCAACTGTCCAACATGTCTGTGATGCTGACAAAGGTTGTTGCTGACTTGGAAGATCTCACTGTAATACATCGATCGATTACGGCGATGGAAATAAAATTCTCTGAGTTGGTTACAAGAGTGGCAGATGTTGAGAAACAGATCAATTATCTGGAGTCATCGGAAAGGGAATTATCCGCTAATCCGCTAGCGACCAAAATAGACGTGAAAAAGCATTTTGGAAAAGCTGGAAGATTTGAAAAATAGGAGCCGACGAAATAACGTACGGATTGTTGGAATTTCTGAGCATGAAAAAGGCAGAGATATGGTTAAATTCCTAGACGAGCTCTTCCCGAGTCTCGACATAACAGGCCATAAGCTGGAAATCGAGCGAGCCTACAGGGTCCCGGCTCGTAGATCTGCTGAGGGAGACAGGCCCCGATCAATTCTTGCCAAATTTCTGAGATATCTGATAAAGATCTCATGTTGCGTGAGGTGAGGAGCAAAGGAAAGCTTTCTTGGAAGAATCATAATATTTTCTTGTTCCCGGACTTTGCGAATTCGACAAGAGAAACGCAATCGATTCAAGAAATGTAAGAAACTCTTACATCAACGGAAGATCGCTTTTGCACCGATGTTTCCGGCCAAACTGAGAATAAATACTAAGGATGGCCGCAAAGTATTTACATGTCCCAAGCAAGCACTGTCCTTCATAGAAACAATGGGTAAGCATTTAGTGTTCCTCATGTAGCTTCAGAGTGGATTAACTCGCTGTACTTACTCTCAGCTGTCTGAGGAAGCTGGGCGCCATTTTTGTTTCTTTTTATGTTGGTTCCGCCTAGCGGCTGGAATTTGTTTTGTGGAATAACATTGCATGGAAGGAAGATCGCTTTTACACTAAAGTTCCCAGCCAGATTGAGAATGGATACTAAGGATGGCTGCAAAATATCTACTTGCCCACACAAATGATGTCTTTTATAAAGTTGACTGGCTGAGTAAGTCATGGTGTATTTTTTTTATGCAGCCTCCGAGTGAATAATACACTCTTGACCACCGAAAAACCGGGACGCCTGTTTTGTTTCTTTTTGTGCTGGTTCCGCCTAGCGGCTGGAGTATGTTTTATGGAATAACACAGCTTTGGGACAGTTCTGGATGAATCTGTTTGTTCTTTGTGCTTATGCCTCCTGTTGGCTGGAGTTTGTTTTGTGGAGTATTTTTGCGGGACATTGGAATGATTACATCATCTGCTGCACTCATAAACAGCCGGCTCACTGAACACTTGTTTGTCTGTCCGAGGAAACTGAACGGCTTTATATCGGCTGGAATTTGTTTTGTGGAGGAACACACCTTCGAGACAGTTCTGTGAATGAATCTACATGTTCTTTGTGTTTATATTGCCTATTAGCTGGGATTTGTTTTACAGAGTATTTTCTGTTATGTAATTTTGCCTCACAAAATTTGTGCAGAAGTACCGGACTTGAGCAATCTGACGGCAGAGTTGTCGTGAGGGTTCTCGTAGGCGTACATGGACCTTTTGTGTTTAGAGGGATTGAAACCGGTTGGCGCTGTCGTGCGTGGGGTTAATGCGCACATTTTTCTTTTTAAGAAAAATGTTTGGTTCGGGGGGGAATTCGGGGTTTGATTGTTGCACTAATGTTGGAATGTGGTCTGTATAATCTTGTTTTTGACACACAATATATTTTTTCTATTATATCAAAATGTCAAATGTTAATATGAGTGGGTTATCTTTCTCCACATGGAATGTGAATGGGTTGGGGCACCCCATAAAAAGAAGGAAGGTTATTTCTTTTCTTAAGCGTAAGAAATGTGATATAGTGTTTCTTCAAGAAACGCATCTCTCCTCGCAGGAAGCTGAAAAATTTGGGAAGATATGGGGTGGGCATGTTTTCTTTAGTGCTGGCTCAAGAAAGAGCAGGGGGAGTCATTACATTGATAAGTAAACATCTACAATTCAAACCTCTCAAACAGATTAAAAATAAATTAGGGAGAATCATTATTGTTTTAGCAGAAATTCAGGGGCAAAGGTTGTTTTTGGCTAATATTTACGCACCTTACGTTGATGATCAGGGCTTTTTATTGATCTTGAAGGAATGTTGCAAGCCGCTGGCACCCCTCATGATATAATATTGGGAGGAGACTTTAATCTTTTGATGGACTCAGTCATTGATCATAGTGAAGCAAAAGTGTGTGAGCCCTCTTGAGCAACAGTGATGCTTCACAGGATGTGTAAAAATCTTGGTCTTACAGATATTTGGCGACTTTTGAACCCATCTGGTAGGGATTATTAATTTTTTTCATCAGTCCATAAGATTTATTCTAGAATAGATTTTTTTTATATATCTAAGTCCCTCATTTCATCTGTTGTGGATTGCTCAATTGGAAACATCTTAGTCTCAGATCACAAGAGAAAAATAAATCATATAGTTGGTGCTTTAATGTATCCCTTTTGCAAAATCCTGATTTCCAGCAAATGTTAAAGACTGAAATCAATGTTTATATGGAGACCAACTGGTCCTCAGTATCATCTGTGGGCATGGCTTGGGAGACACTTAAGGCGGTTCTTAGGGGTCAGATCATACAGTATGCCTCATTTACCAAAACATCCAAAGCACGAGAGCTCGTGGAGTTGGAAGGGAATATTAAAAGTGCAGAGGCAGAGCTGAAGCACCGAATGTTATGTGATGGCCTCAGAGAATTAACCCGTTTGAAAAACAGATATAATACTATTTTGTCAAGGAAAGTGGAGTTTTTGTTATTCAGGGCAAGACACTTTGAGTCAGGGGATAAACCAGGGAAGCTTTTGGCTAGAAATATAAAGCAGAGAGAGTCTTTTTCTACCATTCCCTCAGTGAAATCTGCTGGTGGTGAAATGTTTACCTCAGCCATTGATATTAATAATGCCTTTAAAAAGTTCTATCTTGATCTTTATAGTTCCATATCTTCGTCTACTGATGAAGATATTAGAAAATTTGTGGAACTATTAGAACTCTCTAAATTGACGACTGTGCAAAAAAATTATCTTGATTCTGAGATAAACTTGGAGGAGCTTGACGAGGTAATTAAGGCCTTACCTACAGGCAAGGCTCTGGGGCCAGATTGTTTTGCTGCTGAATTTTTTAGATCTTATGCTACAGAATTGGCTCTACTTTTGTTAGAAGTTTATACGGAATCATTAAAGAATGGAAAGCTTTTCCCAACCATGACACAAGCCCGGATCAGTCTGATTCTTAAAAAGGACAAAGATCCAAGCAAGTGTAAAATTTACCGTCCAATTTCCCTGATCCAGCTAGATGTAAACATTTTGTCAAAAATTCTGACTAACCGATTAAGTAAAGTTATGTAAATGTCAATGTCACTTTATTTATAAAGCACAACTAAAACAACAGCTGTTGACCAATGTGCTGTACATAGTAAAATAAAAGTTAAAACTCAATAAAAATACATAAATAAAATAAACAATCCACAGCAATACACCTATAGGGCATAGAAAGAACGGCAGAAAAGAACCATCACCTCACTGATTAAAAGCTATCGCAAACAGATAGGTTTTACGTTTTGATTTAAAATTGGATATAGTCGAGGCGGTTCTAATACTCACAGGAAGACTGTTCCAGAGTTTGGAGCTGCTACTGAAAAGGCTCGGCACCCTCTAAATTTTAATCTGGTCCTTGGTACTACTAAAAGTCTCTTATGACATCTCTTATACATATAGACCAGGTGGGTGTAACAGCTCACAAACAGAAGGGAAGGAGAACACAGGGAAGCAGGTTTTTCCAGGCTCAGGTAGGACTTTTAATCGGCCACTTCAATGCTTTACAACTTCACAAACTCGTCAGCTTCACAGGCACTAGTAACTTAAACACATCAGCTTCACAAACATAACAGATTAAATGTAGCAGCTTCAGGAGCACCGTGGCCTTCCTTGTTCCAGACTCTCTCACTCTCTCTGCTGGTGGTGTGGCTGCTTATATGCCGCTCTCCCCATGTTCACTGGAATTAGAGACAGGTGTTACACATAATCTAGCTCAGCTGCAAGTGCCTCTCTCTCTCCGGACGAACGCTCGACCATGCCCCCGCTGCCACATATCCCCACCGCCCGACTCAGGCCGGGGAGACATCCAGCCTGTCTATCACTCCCCCCCATTTCTGGAAAGGAAGTCAGCGACAGCCATCTGCGCTCCCGGTCTGTGGACCACCTTGAACTTAAATGGCTGAAGAGCCAGATACCAACGGGTGATCCTTGCGTTGGCATCCTTCATGCGGTGGAGCCATTGGAGTGGGGCATGATCTGAGCAGAGGGTGAAGGCCCGCCCCAACAGGTAGTACCGGAGAGTGAGGACTGCCCACTTGATGGCGAGACACACCTTTTCTACGGTGCTGTACTTAGTCTCCCTCAGTGAGAGCTTGCGGCTAATGTACAGCACCAGGCGCTCCTCCTCCTCCACCACCTGCGAGAGTACGGCCCCCAGCCCTCTGTCTGAAGCGTCCGTCTGCAAGACAAAAGGGAGAGAGAAATCGGGTGAATGTAAATGCAGCCCCCCGCAAAGTGCAGCTTTAACCTGCATGAACGCCTGTTGACACTGATCCATCCACTGGACTGGGGCTGGAGCTCCCTTTTTAGTGAGATCAGTCAGCGGGCTGGTGACATCTGAATAATTAGGCACGAATCTCCTATAATAGCCAGCCAGCCCCAGGAACTGTCTCACCCCCTTTTTGGTCTTGGGCTTCAGACAGGTCACAATCGCTGCAGGTTTGTCAATTTGGGGACGCACTTGCCCGTAGCCCAAGTGGAAACCCAGATACCGTACCTCCACCCGCCCAATCGCGCACTTCTTGGGGTTTGCTGTGAGTCCCGCTCGTCTCAGCGATCTCAGAACCGCCCTCAGATGCTGCATGTGCCACTGCCAATCATTGCCGTAAGTGATGATGTCATCTAAGTAGGCAGTGGCGTAAGCCGAATGTGGTCTGAGGATTCGGTCCATGAGACACTGAAACGTAGCCGGGGCTCCAAACAAACCGAACGGATGCATCACAAATTGGTGTAAACCAAACGGCGTGGAGAAGGCTGTTTTTTCATGGGAAATTGGTGTCAAGGGGGTCTGCCAATAACCCTTTGTCAAATCCAGTGTCGAATAAAATCGAGCAGTGCCCAACCGATCGAGCAACTCATCAACGTGAGGCATTGTGTATGCGTCAAATTTAGACATACTTTTCTATAATCCACACAGAACCGTACAGACCTGTTGCTCTTAGGAACTAGAACAACTGGGCTGGACCAATCACTGTGGGATTCCTCTATTACACTCATATCGAGCATTGCATCCAATTCTTCCTGGACAATTTTCTTTTTGTGCTCGGGCAATCGGTAGGGACGGCTACGTACCACCACCCCTTGCTTGGCCTCAATGTGGTGCTGTATGAGGTTCCTACGACCCGGTAGAAGGGAAAACACGTCTGCAAACTCCTTTTGCAACTTGGCAACCTCTGCGATTTGATACGGTGAGAGGTGGTCTCCGCAAGTGACCGGGGTGAAATGCTTGTGTTTTGTATTCACCTCTGGCCCGAGCTCCGCCCTCTCCGGGACTACCGTAGCCAACGTCACAGGGACCGCCCCCCTCCACAATTTCAGGAGGTTGAGGTGATATATTTGACGTGTGCCCCCACTATCGGTTTGCTTTACCTCATAATTGAGATCACTCACTTGTCGTGTGACCTCAAAGGGTCCTTGCCACTTGGCAAGTAATTTGGAGCTCGATGTGGGAAGTAATACGGTACCTTATCTCCCAGTGCAAACTCCCGCAGCAGAGTTCCCCTGTCATACAGTCGGCTCTGTCGTTCTTGAGCTTGGAGCAAATTCTTCTGTGTTAGTTGCCCCAAAGTGTGGAGTTTTGCTCTAAGATCAAGAACCTATTGAATTTCATTCTTACTGTTTGAAGGTCCCTCCTCCCAAGCTTCGCACATAATATCAAGCACGCCACGCGGGCGCTGCCCATATAGCAGCTCGAATGGGGAAAATCCCGTGGAAGCTTGCGGGACCTCTCGTCTTTAAAAACAGGGGATTGAGCCATTTGTCCCAATTTCTAGCATCCTCATGCATGAACTTACGAATCATATTTTTAAGGGTTTTATTAAATTGCTCCTCCAGGCCATCTGTTTTTGGATGGTAAACGCTGGAGTGGATTGATTTAATGCCCAATAATTCGTATAGCTAGCGTAGTGTTCGTGACATAAAGGTTGTGCCCTGATCGGTGAAGATTTCTTTTGGAATCCCCACCTGGGAGATTATTTTGAAGAGTGCCTCTGCAACACTGCGTGCTGAGATGTTGCACAGAGGCACTGCTTCTGGATATCGCATTGCATAGTCCACTAGGACCAATACAAAGCGATGTCCGCATGCTGACCGCTCTAATGGCCCGACGAGGTCCATTCCAATTCTCTCGAAGGGGACCTTGATCAGCGGAAGAGGGCGCAATGGCACTTTTAGGGTGGCCGGTGGATTCACCAGCTGGCATTGCGGCATGCCCGGCCAATAAAAACGGGCTATTAGGCAGTTCAATGTTTTACTTTTCCCTAGATGACCCGCCATGGGATTATAATGAGCCGCCTGGAACACCATTTCCCGACGGCTCCACGGTATTAAGAGCTGGGTTGTAGCTTCCTTTGTTTGAGCATCCTGCGTCACTCTATACAACCGCCCGTTTATAATTGCAAAATAAGGATATGAAAGGGCGACACCTGGTTGGAGTTGTTGACCATCGATCACTCTCACTTGGTCAGAGGTGTGCTTGAGGGTTTCATCTCACAACTGCTCCAAAGGGAAATCCCCTTTGGGAAATCCCCCGAGGATGGGAGGGGCTGCAGCCTCTCCCCCCTCACGTCATCCTGACGTGGATCAGACGAAGATGGCCCTGGCTCTGCCTCCCCTGCCAGAGCATCGCACACCTCACATCTTATTGCTTTAGTGCAGGACCCATCCGCGCATATTCCCTTTAATACAGTTCTAAATTCAGGCCAATTAGTCCCCAAAATCAGCAGATGGTTGATGCGGGAACTAACTGTGGCCTAAAATCTATGTTTTGTTCCCTGAAATTTAATAACAAGGGTCACCACAGGGTAGTTGTGAATATCCCCATGCACACACTTCACCCTCACCGTTTTAGCTATGCCCAAAGCCTCGCGTTGAACCAAGCGTTGGTGGATAGTGGTTTGATTACAACCCGTGTCCACCAATGCTTGGTGACTACCCCCCTCATCACTTACCGGTATCCAGTACGCTTCGGCCCAATCGGGGGCAGCCTGCGGAGTGTCGGGGTCCAGTCTACCGTTCCCAGCTCCATCACAAGGCATTGATTCCGGAAGTGTCCCAGATCCCCACAACTCCAGCAGACCGGCCCAGGCACCACGCCCGCACCTGCGTCGGTGGACACTTCCACCTGACTCTGCTCTCGCCGTCATGATCCCCCGCCAGCAGCCATCTCCGGCAGACGTCTCGGAGCCATTGGGTGAAGGCAAACAGGTGGCCGGTTGTCTCCAACTTCATCGACCGGAAGAGCTGGAGATGCTGCTCAGGACTGCAGCCAACCCGCTGCAGAATGGTCTTCCTCAGGTCCTCATAAGCCAGGAAGTTCGCCACCGGCAGTTGTTGTGCTGTGAGCTGGGCTTCCTTGGACAGCAACGGGAGGAGCCTGGCCGCCCACTGATCATGCGGCCAGCTCCATATCTCAGCGGTCCACTCGAATAAGTCGAGGAAAGCTTCCGGGTTGTAAGGCGGTCGGGGCTCTCTCCTGGCTGAGAAGGCTCCGAATCGTATGCCGGTCCTCTGCTGTAGCCCGAATGATCTCGAAGAACCGGCGAGCTTGATCTAGCCGGAGCTCAAGCAGGGATTGTTGGTGGGACTGGTGTAAGCCAGCGAGGGATTTGAGGATCTCTGCCAACTGGGAGGACTCCATGGGGCGTACTTCAAGATCCCGGGTTTCGGCACCTGTGGAACTGCTCACAAACAGAAGGGAAGGAGAACACAGGGAAGCAGGTTTTTCCAGGCTCAGGTAGGACTTTTAATCAGCCACTTCAGTGCTTTACAACTTCACAAACTCGTCAGCTTCACAGGCACTAGTAACTTAAACACATCAGCTTCACAAACATAACAGATTAAACGTTGCAGCTTCAGTAGCACCGTGGCCTCCCTTATTCCAGACTCTCTCACTCTCACTGCTGGTGGTGTGGCTGCTTATATGCCGCTCTCCCCATGCTCACTGGAATTAGAGACAGGTGATACACATAATCTAGTTTAGGTGCAAGCACCCTTACCGCTTTCTCTCTCTCCGGATGGATGCTCGACCATGCCCCCGCTGCCACAGTGGGGTTTATTCGGGGCCGTAGCTCTTCTGATAACATTAGGCATTTCATCAGTATCATGTGGTCAGTGGTGAATGATCAGACTCCAGTCGCTGCCATCTCACTTGACGCCGAAAAGGCGTTTGATATGGTAGAATGGGATTATCTTTTTAAGATTTTGGAAATATATGGGTTCGGAAATAGTTTTATTAGATGGATTAAGTTAATTTAAAGACACCCTGTAGCGGTGGTACAAACAAATAGATTAATTTCAGATTATTTTACTCTTTCCCCACTATTGTTCTGTCTTGCCCTGGAACCATTAGCAGCTGTGATAAGAAAGGAGGATGATTTTCCACGGGTGATGGTGGGAGGTGTGGCGCATAAGCTTTTGTTTACGCAGATGATATTTTATTATTCATGTCCGACCCTACTAGGTCTATGCCTTGCTTCCACAGAGTTATCAGTTCCTTTTCTAAATTTTCGGGATACAGAGTTAATTGGTCTAAATCCGAAGCTTTGGCTCTGACTGCGTACTGCCCAGTAACGGCTTTTCAGCTGGGCGCCTTTCAATGGCCCAAACAGGGCATTAAGTATTTTTTTTAATTTATTTATGTGATTTAGTCAGAGTTAATTTTAACCCTTTAATAAAAAAATTTAGAGCGATGTGGGCAGGTGGGCTTCATTACATTTATCTATGATTGGGAAGGTTAATGTTATTAAAATGAATTGTATTCCAAAATTTAACTACCTGCTATAATCTGTCTATAGATGTTCCCCTCTCTTATTTCAAACAATTTGATAGCATAGTGAAGTCCTTTATTTGGAATGGTAAGCGTCCCAGGTTACATTTCAATAAGTTACATAGGCTGATTGACAAAGGTGGGCTAGGCCTATCCAAGATTTTGTTTTATTATTATGCGTTCGGTCTCAGACATTTGGCTCATTGGTTGCTCCCACCTGAAAGAGCCCCTCCCTGGTTTCGTATTGAACAGGAAGTCCTTGCCCCTATTTCTCCATTGCAAAGCCTTTCAATCAAACTAACCGAAGAAGTTAAGTCACACCCCGTTATCACGCATTTGCACGTGGTTTGGACAAAAGTGTCCAGAGTGTTTAATTCGGACATTTATTTAAATGTTGCCTCAAGCATATGGCTGAACCCTAAATTACATATTAATAAGTGCCCTTTCTGTTGGTCAGAGTGGATTGGGAGGGGGGTTACTACACTAGGTGACCTATATGAGAGTGGAGATCTTCTGATAATTTGGTTCAACATTTTAAGATTCCTAGATCCCAGTTTTTTAGGTATTTACAGCTATGCCACCTGCTCTGTACTATTTTGGGGAGTAGTGTACACCCCCCTAAAATGGCAGATACTCTGGAAATTATGATTACTGCTTTTGGGAAAGGTCATGAAGCATCTGTGTATTACTCCCTGTTAATTCAGAGTCTGGGGGATGGAGCTTCGTCTTCTCTCAAGAGATTATGGGAGAAATATTTAAACCTGGTATTGGAGGAGGGAGTATGGGCTAGGATCCTAAAAAGCATCAAGTCTGCATCTAGAGATGCAAGGGTCTGTCTGATGCAATTTAAGATTTTGCATCGGTTCTACTGGACCCCCTCTAGATTGTATAGATTGGGTCTTAAAGACACACCCACCTGCTGGCGGTGCCAATCAGAAGATGATGACACAATACATGTATTTTGGGGATGTGTAAAGATCCAAGAATTTTGGTTGGGGGTTCAGAACTTTATGTGTCAGTTGTTGAACAGTAAACTTTCATTTAGCCCCAGACTCTGTATCCTGGGTGATGGGATGACTCTTGATATTGGGGACAGTTATTTAAAAAGTTGGGTCCTAGCCGGAGTCATGATTGGTAAGAAAATCATCCTCAGGGGATGGAAGTCAGCTGGGGCACACTCATTTGAGGAGATGTTTTTTAGAAGGCTGGGGAAATGGGATTTGTTCGTCAGGAAGTGGGGGGGTTAATTGGCTTTTTTGGAGGGTTCTCGGGGAGTGGCTTTGGAGAGGGATTCGTAGTTTAGTTTGGTATGTGTTTTATTGATTTTGTTTGAATGTATATCTTGTTTTTTTTTAATGTATTTTTTTGTATTTTTTTTATTTTGATGATGTACTTTTTGGTGACCACAGTAGTGCATGTTTGTGGGGGGAGATAATGTGAATAATTGATTCCAGTTTTTATGTTGTGTTTGTATGTTTTATCTTTGGAATCAATAAAAAAAATGTTTCACCCAATTTGGAATGCCCAATTCCCAATGCGCTGTTAAGTCCTCCTGGTCGCATAGTGATTCGCCTCAATCTGGGTGGCGGAGGATGAATCCCAGCTGCCTCCGCGTCTGAGATCACCAACCCGCGCATCTTATCACACGGCTTGTTGAGCGCGTTGGCACAGAGACATAGTATGTGTGGAGGCTTCACGCCATCCACTCACAACTCACCATGCGCCCCACTGAGACCGAACCACATTATAGCGACCACAAGGAGGTTACCCCATGTGACTCTACCCTCCCTAGCAACCGGGCCAATTTGGTTGCTTAGGAGACCTGGCTGGAGTCACGGAATCAATATAATTGTTAATAACAAAAAGAAATCAGCCAAGACCTCATAAAAAAAATTGTGGACCTCCACAAGTCTGGTTCATCCTTGGGAACAATTTCCAAATGCCTGAAGGTACCATGATCATCTGTACAAACAATAGTACACAAGTATAAACACCGTGGGACCACGCAGCCATCATACTGCTCAGGAAGGAGACACATTGTCTCCTAGAGATGAATGTAGGGTGGTGCGAAAAGTGCAAATCAATCCCAGAACAACAGCAAAGGACTTTGTGAAGATGCTGGAGGAAACAGGTAGACAAGTATCTGTATCCACAGTAAAACGAGTCCTATATCGACATAACCTGAAAGGCTGCTCAGCAAGAAAGAAGCCACTGCTCCAAAACTGCCATAAAAAAAGTCAGACTACAGTTTGCAACTGCGCATGATGACAAAGATCTTACTTTTTGAAGAAATTTCCTCTGGTCTGATGAAACAAAAAATTTAACTGTTTGGACATAATGACCATCATTATGTTTGAAGGAAATGGGTGAGGCTTGCAAGCTGAAGAGTACTATACCAACTGTGAAGCATGGGGGTGGCAGCATCATGTTGTGGGGGTGCTTTGCTGCAGGAGGGACTGGTGTAGTTCACAAAGTAGATGACATCATGAGGAAGGAATATTATATAGATATATTGAAGCAACATCTCAAGACATTAGCCATGAATTTAAAGCTCAGTTGCAAATGGGTCTTCCAAATGGACAATGACCTCAAGCATACCTCCAAAGTTGTGGCAAAATGGCTTAAGGACAACAAAGTCAAGGTATTGGAGTGGTCATCACAAAGCCCTGACCTCAATCTGATAGAACATTTGTGGGCAGAACTGAAAAAGCATGTGTGAGGAAGGAGGCCTACAAACCTGACTCAGTTACACCAGTTCTGTCTGGAGCAATGGGCCAAAATTCCAGCAACTTATTGTGAGAAGCTTGTGGAAGGCTACCCAAAATATTTGACCCAAGTTAAACAATTTAAAGGCAATGCTACCAAATACTAACAAAGTGTATGTAAACTTCTGACCCACTGGGGATGTGATGAAAGAAATAAAAGCTGAAATAAATCATTCTCTCTACTATTATTCTGACATTTCACATTCTTAAAATAAAGTAGTGATCCCAACTGACCTAAAACAGGGAATGATTTCTATGAGTAAATGTCAGGAATGATGAAAAACTGAGTTTAAATGGCTAAGGTGTATGTAAACTTCTGACTTCAACTGTACATGCAAAAGCAAACATTCAGTATGACTAGTGTAGGTCCATAAGTGAACAAACTACTCCCATGAGCTGGTTCTTTTAATGCATTGTTCAAACCCACAAATTTGAGAATTATCGGTTGGTATCAGTTAGTAATTCCAGTTAGTAAATTAACATCTGACTTGCATGGCAAGTTGGCATGTTGTTTCCAAGAGTTCTGTTAACCTAGAATCGGCCACATTATGCCGACTCACTGACCAGCAGCATCTCCAATCAGACATTTTTGCATCGGCTCCAGCATTCTTACCTTCCCTTGTTGCACGACCAGAAGCATGTTTCATCAGCAGCGTGGAAGACCCGGGTTTGGATCCCGTGTTGAAAACAGTAAATAGTTGCGTTCACATAATCTTTGATGAGCACAATTTGGAGGTTGCACTTTTCCCTCTAACATTACATTTGACTCCACTGATAGTTAGGTTTAGGTTTGGGTTGGGGGGGTTCAGTTTGTAAAATATGCATTCCTTTTCACTGTATTACAGCCTGTACAGCTGTAAACAACTCGCTTTTGGTACCTCTCCATGAACATTTCACCCAAAAAATGGAGCCCTCAGGTGCCCACATGGCCAACAACACTTACAGCTTTGGCCACTGGGGGCAGTGTTTCAAATTTTGGTAAGCACAGACCGATTTTAGCTAAAGAAAAGTCAACCTACTGTTTCTGATTTCACTGTGAGATCAGTCTGCTTACAAAGCTGCAAGCAATGCATACTTTTTTTCATGTCGGACTCTAACTGAACCAAGAAATGTGTTGTGTACTTGAGGTTTGTGAAACTTAAATCTGAATCATCACTGACTGATTGTTCATACAACATGTAATTAAAGATATACATTTGCAACAGAGCTTTTGATAATTAAAATAAGTAAATAAAGTAATGAAACAGTTTCAGATCTAACTTTGTTATCTAACTGGTTTAATCCAACTATGTTTTAAATCTTAAAATCTAATCTTTCATTACAAAATAATGCAAAAATAATGTGTATAGACAGTCATAGAATTTGTATGGACTATTTTTGTCCCTAAATCAAGCTTGACAGCCTCTTGAAACCATATTCTTTTGTTGTATGGAAAAGAGAAGTTTGGGCATTCTGCAGAACATCTGCTTTTTGTGTATCACTGAACAATTCTATAGGAAACACTGTTATAAATATAAATTATATCATTCTTTTTTCATCTGCTCTGTATCATTTGTAACGGTAATTACTTTGAATCTTTTGAGTGTCTGCTTGGCTATTACTGCCGTCCTGGTTCACTAAACATTATAGTGAAGATCTGCATACCAGCATGTTTGATTAGCCATGTTACAAATTCTCATCTTCAATATTTCCACCTCTTCATTACCTCCATGTTACTTAGTAATAGCTCTTCTGTGTTTATTGAAATAAAAAAGGCCGATAGACAGGTGATTTGAAATGTACCTTTTTTGTCAATTAAAACTCATGTGGCTGGTCACATTTTAAGTTGACAGAGACTTAGACAGCCCACTAAAAAAAACAAAACATTTATATCAGTTTCAAAATGATACAATAAGCACTTCTCAGGAAGAACGGGTCTCTTGATTTGCTGAAGATTCCAGGTTCATGGCATCAAATCTTTAAAAGATGTTCAGAATTTTGTCTGGATTTGGAGAGCTCACCGCAGAGAAACTCCCCTCACTTTCATGAAAGTTTCATCTAATGCTGGAATCATTCCTATCAGGGCTAAGTGAATAGGCTTGAAACTTAATGAAATAGTGAACATTATTTATCCACAGACCCAAAGTCTTCAAGAAATTTGACTGATTGATGGAGCGATGTCCCATGGAATGTTAAAACGATAACATTCTGGCTCAACCCTTTGCAAGGGTCAGTTCAGATTGAGTAGTTCACCCTTAAATTAAGATTCTGTCATCATTTACTCACCATCATGTCACTCGAAACCTGACAATCTTCTGTGAAATACAAAAGAAGTAGCTGAATGTCCGAGCTGCTCTTTTTTTTTTTTTTTTTTTTTTTTTTTACACAAAGTGGATGGCGACCAGAGTTTGTCAAGTTCCAAAATGGAAAGGTTATAAACACGGACACATTGCACAACAGCAAAAGCCGCTGGGGTAGTGCACATTGATGGGATAACTGTCTGCACAGTTCAGATGTTTATGTGGCACTATACTGTAAATGGATGTTTGACTGTTTTTCTGGAGAATGTGCACAAGGACCTGCTGGATCTCCGTCCTCTCCCCGGTTACCATGGTGATCTGGGCCGCACATTCATGATCTAGCTGTGCTCGCTGTGTAGAGCAGTGTGCTCTTAGTGTGCTGTTATTGTGTGTGTACGTGTGTGCGCATGTGTGTGTTTGGACAGCCCACAGGTGCGAGTGCTATTGCTCTGCCAGGTTTCATATTCACACAGTGTTTGCAGTGTTTCGTGCTGCTGTACTGCATCGCCATTGCATGTTATATGACTATAAAGCAGCCAGTGTAAAGCATCTAGGGGGTAAATTTTAAACAGTGCAGCTAACCATGTCAATTTGTTTTAGTTTTTCACATTTAAATATCCAACGATACTCACAGTATGTCAGAAAAAAGTACAGTACATGGGTTTTAAAATACCATGAGTTTTTGCTGAGTACTGTACCCAATAGGATAGCATTAGCAACATGCTAAAAACTACCTGATGTCATAGAAACAGGTTACTATACCTTCATTTTCACAAAATTATTTTCACATGGCCTAGCAGTTTTCCAGTGGCGGTTCTAGACTATTTTCTATTTTTTAAAGACAACCAAAGATTTACCAACCAGTAAATGCACCCTAACATTCTGGGTTTGCCCACTAACTGGAAGCTATGTTGCCATATTGTTCATATTTTGAGTAAAATGAATGACATATCAAGATTTTAGATTAGAATTTATGTACATATAAGGAACAGGTCTTGCAAATGGTCAAAATTTATTTTTAAGATTGTTGCCATTTTTAAATACATTTTTAACTTACTAGTTCATTTTAAATGGTCCTGCAGTGTACAAATAGTATTCCATATAGTATATCAATTACTAAATCTTTGTCCCAAACAACACATTATACACTAAACAAAATATACTATGCACTCAGCTTGTGTATGAATTGTAGTATCGTCCCAATTGGAACACTTAATGGTTTTTACTACACGGAAATGTTCAACATTTAACAGCTAACGGAAGTGACGTTTCAAGTGGACGTGATGTGTTGCCGCTAGCTTTAGCGCGTTAGCTAACCTCAGTTCAACACTTGTATCTTGGACAATGTACATATTTACACTGGGGTGATGATAAAGCATTCAACTCACATTTGTAATGTGCTGTATCCACTGAAGTTTTGCTAGCTGCTACATTCTTCATTATTTACAATTGTCTTGTCAGACCAGCAGCGCAGCCAGGTAACTCCGCCTCTTCCGCTTTGTACAGCAAGCCGCGAGTGCTGATTGCTTTAAGTGTCCAAAATTCCACACTCTTGACTTTTGACTGTTGAAAAAGTGCATCATCCAGGTACTTAAAGTACACTTATTTTTTCTGCATTTTTAGTGTTAATATACTACTCGCACTAATTAAACTACAAAATGGTGTAGAATAGTGCAGAAGTGTGTGGTTTGGGACACACCTTAAGAAGTCATAAAAGCTGCATGCATAATAATAAAAAAATTAGATAGTGCTATGTTAGATAGAAGACATACCACAGGACATGCCAACTTCTCAAAAGTATTTCATGTCAGCTGCCCCATATAAACTAAAAAGTGTACTGATCATATCATCATACAGGATAATCAATGACAGTGAATGTTTGGCAAAAATCTCCTCATAATACTAGCATTATTCTATACCTATATTGTTTCATAAATGAAAACCTGACAGATGTAAACGTACAACTTACAGTAACATTTTCTTTATTTTGAAACTATGAACACTAGCAAAGATAAGATCAAACTTAAGGCCCTGTCCACACTAATGTGTTTTCATCTATGTTTTGGCCTTCCATCCACACTGAGACGGCGTTTTTGTCAGCGAAATCTGAGCTTTTTGTAAACGCTCTCCCAAGTGGATAAATTTGAAAACAGCGTCGTCACGTTGTAGTGTGGACTGGGAAAATGGATATATCTGAAAACGATGACGTATTTGTTGTCATGTTACACAGTCATGTGATCCATTTAACCAAATAAATCAAGATTGCGACCCATGTTATAGCTGCGCTGTTGTGCCTGATATTCACTTTGATAGCATTGTTAAAGATAAATGTTACTTTGTACAACATTCACATTGCATTCCTTCAAAGGCGATGGGATGTTTACTCGGAATTGGTGTCCAGCAACGGAACACGAGAACAAATACTTTTTAGACCGTATTAGTACCTGCAGTAAAGGGATTTTCATACGATTTTCATTTGTTTTGATGTTTCACTGTTGACTTGCAACTTTATGAAAACACTTGAAAACGGCAGTGAGGATGGAGAGCGTTTCAAAAACGAAAACGCCGTTTTCAAATGTATCCATATTAATGTAGACACAGCTTTAAGCTGAACTCGGATGCATTCAATCGGGCAGAAAATCTCTTCCATATAGACTGGGTTTCGTGATAATAATGCGGGAAAAGTTATTTTAATTTAACATTTTTATATTTTGATCAACTTTTCAAACACACTCTCAAAATGTAGTTATAAAAAATGTATGTTAAAGCTGATCAAAACAATTACATTCAGTTTGAGCTTGTATAAAATCAACTTAATATGAAGCTTTTGAGCTTTTTTTGTTTTGTAAACCCTACAAACATGATGTGCAGTACCATGGCAACACTGACATGCACAGAACAGGGGCTACAGGGGCGCAAATCTAAAAGTGCCCTTCACAAGTGTAAAGGTGCCCTTTTAAGCGGAGGTGCCTTTAAGAGCGTGGAGATTTGGTGGTCATGTGACGCCATGCAGGGAGCAGACTTGTGAGCAACAAGCTCTACACACTTTGCTAAATTTTTTATTATTTTTATGTGATAACCTGGTGAAATTCGATACAGTCAGTTACACAATTGCTCTTTGGGGTAAAATATGGCAAAAAAGTCAAAATCCTCGGGTTCTGGAGACATTAGAAGACACTTACATGCTCAGGATGACAGCCCCGTCAGGCCTACAGACCGGACACTCGATTTGGTTGGTGCGACGGGAGAGGAGGTCCAGCGTCAACTGTCCAGCATGTTGGTGATGCTGACGAAGATTCTTGCTGACTTGGAGGATCTCGCTGTTATACGTCGATCGATTACGGCGATGGAAACAAAATTCTCTGAGTTAGTCACAACAGTGATGGATGTTGAGAAACTAATCGATTATCTTGAGTCATCGGAGAGGGAATTATCTGCTAATCCACCCGTGACCAAAGTTGATTTGGAATGTGTTCTTGGAAAAATTGAAGATCTTGAGAATAGAAATCACAGGAATAACATCCGAATTGTTGGAATTCCTGAGCATGAGGAGGGCAGAGATATGGTGAAATTCTTGGACGAACTCTTCCCAAATCTGCTCGACATAACAGGCCACAAGCTGGAAATCGAGCGAGCTCACAGAGTTCTGGCTGGTAGATCTACTGAGGGAAACAGGCCCTGATCAATTTTGGTCATCCAATAAAGATCTTGTGTTGTGCCAGGCGAGGAACAGAGGAAAGCTTTCTTGGAAGAATCACAATATTTTCTTGTTCCCGGACTTTGCGAATTTGACGAGAGAAACGAGAGCTATTCAAGGAGTGTAAGAAACTCTTGCATCAAAGAAATATCATTTTTGCACTGATGTTTCCAGCCAGACTGAGAATAGAGACGAAGGACGGTTGCAAAGTATTCACGTGTCCGAAACAAGCACTGTCTTTTATACAATCTATGAGGGAGTAAACCATTGGGGTTTTTCTCATGTAAGTGGATCGACTCGCTGTTCATTGACTCTACTGTTGGAGGAAGTTGGGCGTCATTTTTGTTTCTTTTTGCGTTGACTCCGCCTGGCGGCTGGAGTCTGTTTGGTGGAATAACACTTTTCCTTAAAGAACCTTTTGCATTGACGGAAGATCGCTTCTGCACTGAAGTTCCTGGCCAGATTGAGATTAGACACTATGGATGACCGCAAAATGTTTACATGTCCACACAAAGGATGTCTTTTTTACAGTTGGCGGTCTGAGTAAGTCATGGTGTATTCTTTTCATGTGTCCTCTGAGTGAACTTGACTCTTGATCACCCGAGAAACCGGGATTCCTGTTTTGCTGCTGTTTATGATGGTTCCACCTAACGGCTGGAGTTTGCTTTGTGGAGTAACACTGCTTTGGGACAGTTTTGTGGATGAATATGCACGTTCTTTTTTCTTATGCCTCCTGTTGGCTGGGGTTTGATTTGTGGAGTTTGTCTGCGGGACATTGGAATGATTACGTCATCTGCTGCATTCATAAGCAACCGGTTCACCGTTCATCTGTGGAAGAACACATCTATGAGTCAGTTCTGTGAATGAATCTATACGTTACGTGTGTTTATGATGCCTATTGGCAGAGGTTTGTTTTACAAAGTATTTTCTGTTAATACAAAGTATTTCTGTAATTTTGCCTCAAAATTGAGCAATCCGATGGCAAAGTTCTCACGGGGGCTCTTGCAGGCGTGCATGGACCTTTTGAGTTTGGAGGCATTGACGCCTGTTGGCGCTCTCATTTTTTTTTTTTTTTTTGGTTTGGGGGGGGGGGTTTCGGGGTTTGTTGCACTAATGGGGATTGTGGTCTGTATAATCTTGTTTTTGACACACAGTTAATTTTTTTCTATTATATCAAGATGTCAGTCGTTAATATGAATGGATTATCCCTCTCCACATGGAATATGAATGGGTTGGGGCACCCCATAAAAAGAAGAAAGGTTGTTACTTTTCTTAAGCATAAGAAATATGATATAGTGTTTCTTCAAGAAACACATCTTCCCCACAGGAAGCTGAAACATTTGGGAAGATATGGGATGGACATGTTTTTTTTTAGTGCTGGCTCAAGTAAGAGCAGGGGAGTTATTATATTGATAAATAAACATCTACAATTCAAATATATCAAACAGATTAAGGATAAATTAGGAAGAGTCATTATTGTTTTAGTTGAAATTCCGGGACAAAGGCTGATTTTGGCTAATATTTATGCACCTAATGCTGATGACCAGGGCTTTTTTATATATCTTGAAGGGATGTTGCAAACTGCTGGCACCCCTTATGATATAATATTGGGAGGAGACTTTAATCTTTTGATGGACTCAGTCCTTGATCATAGTGAAGCGAAAGTGTGTAAGCCCCCTAGAGCAACAGTGACACTTCACAGGATGTGTAAAAATCTTGGTCTTGCAGATATCTGGCAACTTTTGAACCCATCTGGTAGGGACTATACATTTTTTTCATCAGTTCATAAAATCTATTCTAAGTCCCTCACTTCATCTGTAGTCGATTGCTCAACTGGAAACATCTTAGTCTCAGATCACGCCCTGGTGAGTTTAGAGATGTTGCCACATACAGAGAAAAAGAAATCATATAGTTGCCGCTTTAATGTATCCCTTTTGCAAAATCCTGATTTCCAACAAATGTTAAAGGCTGAAATCAATGTTTATATGGAGACCAACTGGTCCTCAGTATCCTCTGTGGGCTTGGCTTGGGAGGCACTTAAGGCGGTTCTTAGGGGTCGGCTCATACAGTATGCCTCATTCCTCAAAAAATCCAAAGCACTAGAACTTGTGGAATTGGAAGGGAATATTAAAAGGGCAGAGACAGAGCTGAAATGTCATATGTCGTCTGATGGCCTCAGAGAATTGACCCGATTGAAATATAGATATAATGCTATTTTGTCGCGGAAAGTGGAGTTTTGGTTATTCAGGGTATTCAGTCATACTTTGAGTCTGGGGACAAAGCAGGGAAGCTTTTAGCTAGATATATAAAACAGAGAGAGTCTTTTTTCACCATTCCTTCAGTAAAATCTTCTGCCGGTGAAATATTTACCTCGGCCAGTGATATTAATTATGCTTTTAGGGAATTCTATTTTGATCTCTATGGTTCCACATCTTCATCTACTGATGAAGCTATTGGAAAATTTGTGGATCAATTAGAACTCCCTAAACTGACGACCGAGCAAAACAACTCTCTTGTTTCTGAGATAAACTTGAGGAGCTTGACGAGGTAATTAAGTCCCTGCCTACAGGCAAAGCTCTGGGGCCAGATGGATTTGCAGCTGAATTTTTTAGATCTTGTGCAACAGAATTGGCTCTACTTTTGCTAGAAGTTTATACAGAAGCATTAAAGAATGGAAAGCTTCCCCCAACCATGACACAAGCCCGGATCAGTCTGATTCTTAAAAAGGACAAAGATTCAAGTGAGTGTAAAAGTTACTGTCCAATTTCCCTGATCCAGCTAGATAACCGATTACCGATTAAGTAAAGTTATGACATCTCTTATACATATAGGTAGGGTTTATTCGGGGCCATAGCTCTTCTGATAATATTAGGCATTTCATCAATATCATGTGGTCAGTGGTGAATGATCAGACTCCGGTCGCTGCCATCTCACTCGACACCGAAAAGGCGTTTGATATGGTTGAATGGGATTATCTTTTTAATATTTTGGAAATGTATGGGTTCGGGAGTACATTTGTTGGTTGGATTAAGTTACTTTATAGACACCCTGTAGCAGCGGTGCAAACAAACAAGTTAATTTCAGATTATTTTACTCTGAATAGGGGTACCCGGCAGGGTTGCCCACTTTCCCCATTATTGTTCTGTCTTGCCCTGGAACCATTAGCAGCCGCGATAAGAAAGGAGGATGATTTTCCAGGGGTGATTGCGGGAGGTGTATTGCATAAGCTTTTGCTTTATGCAGATGATATTTTATTATTCGTCTCTGACCCCATTAGATCTATGTCTTGCCTCCACAGAATTAATAATTCCTTTTCCAAATTCTCAGGATACAATTGGTCTATATCCGAAGCTTTGGCTCTGACAGCATACTGTCCAGTAGTGGCTTTCCAGCCGGGCGCCTTCTAGTGGCCCAAACAGGGCATTAAATATTTGGGTATTTTATTTCCACCAAATTTGTCTGACTTAAGAGTTAATTTTGACCCTCTAATAAAAAGATTTTCGAGCAATGTGGGCAGGTGGCCTTCACTACATTTATCGATGATTGGGAAGGTTAATGTTATTAAAATGAATTGTATTCCAAAATTCAACTACCTGCTACAGTCACTCCCTATAGATGTCCCCCTCTCTTACTTTAAGCAATTTGAAAGTATTGCGAAGTCCTTCATTTGGAATGGTAAGCGTCCCAGATTGCACTTCAACAAATTACATAGGCCGATTGACAAAGGTGGACTAGGCCTACCCAAGATTTTGTTTTATTATTATGCTTTCGGTCTCAGACATTTGGCTCATTGGTTGCTTCCACTTGAAAGGGCCCTTCCTTGGTTTTGTATTGAACAAGAATTTCTTGCCCCTATTTCGCCATTGCAGGGCCTGTCTATCAAACTAACCGGTGAATTTAAGTTACACCCCGTCATCTCGCATTTGAACTAGGTATGGACAAAAGTCCAGAGTGTTCAAATCGGACATTTATTTGAATGCTGCTTCGAGCATATGGTTGAACCCAAAATTATGTATTGATAAGTCCCCCTTCTGCTGGTCAGTGTGGATTATCAGGGGGGTTGCTGCACTCGGTGATCTATATGAGAACAGAGTGTTGAGATCCTTTGATAATTTGACTCAACATTTTGGGATTCCCAGATCTCAGTTTTTTAGGCCACCTGCTCTGTACTATTTTTGGGAGTAGCGTACACCCCCCTAAAGCAGCAGATACTTGGGGAGAGGTGCTTGCTGCTTTTGGTAAAGGACATGAGGCATCAGTGTATTACACTTTGCTAATTCAGAGTTTGGGGGATGGAGCTTTAACTTCTATTAAGAGATTATGGGAGAAAGATTTTAATTTGATGTTGGAGGATGGGGTGTGGGCTGGGATTTAAAAAAAACATCAAGTCTGCATCTAGAGATGCAAGGGTGCGCCTTATGCAATTTAAGATTTTGCATCGATTTTATTGGACCCCCTCTAGAATGTATAGGCTTGGTCTTAAAGACACACCCACCTGCTAGAGATGCAAATCGGAAGACAGGGACACATCCCATGTTTTTTGGATACAAGAGTTTTGGTTGAAAGTACAGAGGTTCGTATGTGAAGTGGTCAACACACGTTTTTTGTTTTGCCCCAGATTGTGTGTTTTGGGGGATGGAGCGGTCCTGCATGTGGGTGATAAATACGTGGAGATTTGGGTCCTGACAGGCATGATGATTGGCAGGCAGTTAATTCTTAGGGGATGGAAGTTGTCTGATGCGCCCTTGTTTCATGAGTGGTGCGTTGAGCTGGGTAGGGTGGCGGCGTTTGAGGAGATGGTATACAGAAGGCTGGATAACATGGATATTTTCATTAGGAAGTGGGGCAGTTATCTGGCCTTTTTGGAGGGTTCTCAGGGAGGGGAAGTGGAGATGGATTCGATTTTTTGTAATTATTTTTTTTAATTTTGTGTCTAAATATTTCCTTTTATTGTCTATTTGTGTGTCTTTGTCAGTTGACTTCCGATCACTAGAGTGCTTGTTTGTGTCGGGTGGGGTGGAGGGATTATTGTTTGGGGAGAAAAAAAAAAGTTTTGATTTCATGTGATTTGAGGTTGTATTTTCTATTATGTGTGATTTGCTGCATGAATCAATAAAAACTTGTTAATTGAAAAGAGCGCGGAGATTTAAGTGAAGGTGTCTTTACTACAGCACAAAACACTGTAGTAACTTGGGTGTGAAAACATAAAGAAGGTAAAAACATATGAATTTAAAATTTCATAGTTGGCCTATTAACAATAATTGCAGATATTTTAGCAGAAAAGATGGTTAACATAGTAAATAGTCCTACTTCTCTGAATACAAGTTTCAACAGAATGAATAAGATCAATCCGTGTCAAGCTGACCGTTATACATCTTCATCTCAGATTGTTGTACACTGTTTATCTGGTATATGAAAAATTAACTGCTTCACATACACACATACTTTTTAACTGTTGAGGAACTGCTTTTAGTCTTGATCTGACAGAATTTTAACAGTTTTCTCTCGAGTTGTGGGAGCTGACATCTTATTTTGTTAATAAGAGCGACCCATTATTTTGAGTTTGAAAATGTAAAAATCTACTTAACTAAAATGATCTGTCGAGCAACTCGGTATGTACAAGATGAATGCTCCATAAAAGATTAGTAACCAGAGCTGAATCTAACTGTAAAAATGTATGAATTTGGCACGTAATATTATATGAAGGCATTGGAAGAAATCTTACCATGCTAATGAAATTATCTGAAAATAATTAAATCACTGGCCTAAATATAATTTATGCACATCAACACAATTTCTTTATACACTTCCAAAAATAAGATTGTGATGTTGTGCATATTACTGGGGTAATTCAGTGGCAGGCTCATTAATGTGACAACGACAGGGCTGGATGCCCAGGCTTGAGCAGCAAGCACATTAAATAGCAACACATCTTTTTAATATCCTTTCTGTCTTCTGCTCTATTCACAATCAAGTCCAGTGGAAAGATGTAATTTTGAATAGCTCACCAAAGCCACAGTATTCAGTCCTACTGAAAGAGAGATTAATCCTTTGATTTGTGTGGAGATGTGTGCATATAGAAACACACAAACACACGCACGCAGGCCTCAATTAGCTCCATTGACATTATTAACTGTGTTTTTGTTAGCTCATTAACACTAAGGATAAGCTAACCGTCGTCTATCAAAGTGTCAGGGAATTCCAGGACAGAAATGCAACACATAAACTGTTTCATAGCGCCTTTCTTAATATATTTCCTCACCTCACTAATTGCAAAACTTGCCTCAGTGTTTGTGCGCTACACTTCTGCCACTCTTGCATTGTTTTACTATGTTTATTTTATTTTAAGTTCCGAAGGGCTTAATTTAATTAAGTTTCTCATAAAGCTAAATCTTGTAGTTTATTGTTTTGGAAATCTGTTTCAAAATGCCTTTTTTACAAATCAGTTACATAATTACAAATCTATTGAGGATGTGCAAATTATTATAAGGGATTAATAAATGTGTTCTCACCTCAAAATACATTGCACAAGGTGCATATTTCATCTCTGTTCTTATGATTGACAGAAATCCATATGAATGAATCTGTTGTTCTGGTCTAGTTCAATTGTTTTTAGAAGCATCGTTGTTTGGAGTGGATGTGGTTCAGAGGACTCACAGGAATTTAAAGGTCTCTCATTGAATCATCACAGGCTATTCTGTTTCTCAAGCAGATACAATTGACCCTTTTAAAATTTCCGGGTTTGGAACGCGGAAGTAAATTACAGCGCAATATATATACAATATATATATATAGCATCTACAAATAGCGAAGCTATTAGCTTAACTACATTTCTGAGTAGCGAGGTGGTAGCTTCGCTAGTTTTTAAATCAAGTTGCTTTTCAGTAGCAAAGCTATATTTTTTAATAGGGAGCGGTGTAGCGTTGACAAAAGCTACACCGCTACATCATGCCTTGTACCAGGGGCATAGCAGTCATTTTAAAATTGGGGGGAACACAGCTGTCAGTTAGTGGCTCGCACAGACCCAACACTTACAGTGCAGTATTAATATATTACAGTATATATTAATATATAAGTATGATATAAGTATTACATTAATATATATGTATTATTTACTTCTAATATTTGTAGTATTTTAAAGATTCAAGTATTGCAAAATAATTGAACATTTTTGCAAAATTAGCTGCAAAAATAAAGGGCATCTTGTGGAGCACTTGTTTCTGTTTCACACGACAATAAAAGACTGAGTACAACTGGTCCTGAATAAATTATTTAATCAATTACAATAATGACAATTGTTCATGTGCACAATTTTATATTTTACTTTGTGTTTGTGGGATTTACATTCGTTCAGATCCATTTAATGATTCAGTGACCATTTCTGGTGATGCCAGAAGGTGGTGAGAAATGAGTGTTTGTGTGAAATTAGTAGCAAATCTATAATTCCCCTACAGTTTGTGAGCTGCTGAGCATGACTTTTATCAAAAGACAACAATAATAGTCTTATAATAATTACTGGTACCATAAGTTTGCATGTATAAAAAAGCGTGTCTACATATCTATTGATTTCAGTAAAACTAACACAGCAGATTTATCTTTTTTCAACATAGAGATAAAAAACAGGAGCTGATATTAAAAATAGCTTTACATATTTAACACAACCGATCAAACTGTTACCTCACAAACATAATGTAAAAAGCATAACTTAAAGAAGACTCAGGTGCTGATATAAACTCCATTTACAATGTGTGCTTGAAAGAAGAATCAGAATCGGAATGAGCTTTATTGCCAAGTATGCTTACACATACAAGGAATTTGTCTTGGTGACAGAAGCTTCCAGTGTACAACAATACAAAAACAAGACAGAGATAATAAAAAAATAGAATAAAAATAAAAAGTGAGTTTTTATATAAGTATATATACTTACTCAAGACAAGATTTATATACGTATATATATATATATATATATATATATATATATACAGGTGCATCTCAATAAATTAGAATGTCGTGGAAAAGTTCATTTATTTCATTAATTCAACTCAAATTGTGAAACTCGTGTATTAAATAAATTCAATGCACACAGACTGAAGTAGTTTAAGTCTTTGGTTCTTTTAATTGTGATGATTTTGGCTCACATTTAACAAAAACCCACCAATTCACTATCTCAAAAAATTAGAATATGGTGACATGCCAATCAGCTAATCAACTCAAAATGGTCTCTCAGTTTGGTTCACTAGGCTACACAATCATGGGGAAGACTGCTGATCTGACAGTTGTCCAGAAGACAATCATTGACACCCTTCACAAGGAGGGTAAGCCACAAACATTCCTTGCCAAAGAGGCTGGCTGTTCACAGAGTGCTGTATCCAAGCATGTTAACAGAAAGTTGAGTGGAAGGAAAAAGTGTGGAAGAAAAAGATGCACAACCGAGAGAACCGCAGCCTTATGAGGATTGTCAAGCAAAATCGATTCAAGAATTTGGGTGAACTTCACAAGGAATGGACTGAGGCTGGGGTCAAGGCATCAAGAGCCACCACACACAGACGTGTCAAGGAATTTGGCTACAGTTGTCGTATTCCTCTTGTTATGCCACTCCTGAACCACAGACAACGTCAGCGGCGTCTTACCCGGGCTAAGGAGAAGAAGAACTGGACTGTTGCCCAGTGGTCCAAAGTCCTCTTTTCAGATGAGAGCAAGTTTTGTATTTCATTTGGAAACCAAGGTCCTAGAGTCTGGAGGAAGGGTGGAGAAGCTCATAGCCCAAGTTGCTTGAAGTCCAGTGTTAAGTTTCCACAGTCTGTGATGATTTGGGGTGCAGTGTCATCTGCTGGTGTTGGTCCATTGTGTTTTTTGAAAACCAAAGTCACTGCACCCGTTTACCAAGGAATTTTGGAGCACTTCATGCTTCCTTCTGCTGACCAGCTTTTTAAAGATGCTGATTTCATTTTCCAGCAGGATTTGGCACCTGCCCACTCTGCCAAAAGCACCAAAAGTTGGTTAAATGACCATGGTGTTGGTGTGCTTGACTGGCCAGCAAACTCACCAGACCTGAACCCCATAGAGAATCTATGGGGTATTGTCAAGAGGAAAATGAGAAACAAGAGACCAAAAAATGCAGATGAGCTGAAGGCCACTGTCAAAGAAACCTGGGCTTCCATACCACCTCAGCAGTGCCACAAACTGATCACCTTCATGCCACGCCGAATTGAGGCAGTAATTAAAGCAAAAGGAGCCCCTACCAAGTATTGAGTACATATACAGTAAATGAACATACTTTCCAGAAGGCCAACAATTCACTAAAAATGTTTTTTTTATTGGTCTTATGATGTATTCTAATTTTTTGAGATAGTGAATTGGTGGGTTTTTGTTAAATGTGAGCCAAAATCATCACAATTAAAAGAACCAAAGACATAAACTACTTCAGTCTGTGTGCATTGAATTTATTTAATACACGAGTTTCACAATTTGAGTTGAATTACTGAAATAAATGAACTTTTCCACGACATTCTAATTTATTGAGATGCACCTGTATATATATATATATATATATATATATATATATATATATATATATATATATATATATATAGGTTTGTCCTTTGTTTTTTTCTGCAGTGCATTTCACTTAATGCTGCCAATCAAGAATGATATGCCGATAAATAACTCTTGTTTGTGTGTTCCTCATCTCTAGATTATTCATTTAGATCAACATCAGTGCCGATAAAAACATGGATAAATGAGCATTGTTGAAAGCAACTTTGTAGAAATGAATGGAGCTATGTTTGATTAGACTGTCTGACTGATGACCTATTCCGTAAGGGTTGTTTCGGCTCATGAAACTCACCTGTGATTGGCTGGATGGTCGCTCAATCAGCCCAAAGTAACAAAACACAAAGAATACTGTATACATATCCACCATTTGGACTTGGTATGGGTTTAGCTTGGAAAAGTGCAGGGGACAAAAATCTCCTTTTTAAGAGTGCGGGGGACGTGTCCCCAACGTTCCCCATGGCTGCTTCGCCCTTGCCTTGTACCCGGTGTTTAATGTCGCCAGTTTTGAATCAAAACAAAAGATGTCTGATCACAAATTAATAGCTCATGTGAGTCGGTTCTTTAAAATGAATTGGTCACACGTGATAGGAAAGCAGTCTGAATCGGTTTGCAGTTCAGTCTGAATGACTCAGAAAGCTTGCGTGCACACTGCTGAATCATTTGAGTGCGCTCTCACTTGCCAATAAGCTCACAGAGTATTTTATAAAACGAAAATGGAAACGAAACCTGCAAATGCGTCCTATTGTTTGCCAGCGATGAAGAAGGTCTTTATAAAGTTCAACACGTTTCCAGCTTGTAAACAACTTCTGCAGGTAAATAAATTTTCCAACTAAAAGAGTATCAAAACACATAATAGCCTACATGAAAACACATCAAAAAGTACCATGGCATTACCATGTTTTTTGGACGTACCATTACCTGGACGCACTATGTTAATACAATGGTAGGCTATATGAATATGGTAATCATATAGCGATGTACCATGGTATTTTTTTAAATTACCTTGAAGCACCATGTAAATACAATAGTATATGAATATGGTAATCATTATATCAGTTTACCATGGTAGTAACATGGTATTCTTTCAAGTAATTTGAAGCACCATGCAAATACAGAATGGTACATAAATATGGTAATTGTATATCAAAGTACCATTGTATTACCATCTGACACCATCAGAAATCACATTGTTATTGCCCAGATGTGCTCGCTCACACACACACACACACACACACACACACATGTTGGTGCGGCTATCCTTATGAGGACTCTCCATAGACATAATGATTTTTGTACTGTACGAACTATAGATTCTATCCCCTAAACCTAACCCTCACAAAAAACGTCTGCATTTTTACATTTTTTAAAAAAAACATCGTTTATATGTTTTTTTAAGCGATTTAAATTATGGAGACACTAGAAATGTCCTCATAAACCACATTTATAGTATAATACCCCTGTAATTACCAGTTTGTAACCTAAAAAGGTGTCCTCATAAATCACCCAAACCCCCCCTTTATACAGGAATGTGCAAATGAAATTGTTTAAATGGGTTTGCAGATGTAGTAACCTAAATCTGAAAAATAAAATGTAAAAATAGTGATTTTTCATATTAAACACATGTTTGTAGAGGTAGTAGTATAAATATGAAAAAATAAAATGTAAAAATAGTGACTTTAAATGTTGAACACATGTTTTTAGTTGTTGTTTTATTGTACCATACTGTATACTTGTATACTGTATTGCACTAAACTGTAATATACTGTACTATGGCTCTGATAAACATCATGTGAATAAGTCTTTTAGATGCTTTGTCTATGTCAGTATGCCCCATGCATCTGCGGTTGAAAAGTATATGAAGTAGCTTAAAAGTACTTTTGGTGTGTAGCTTGTAGTGTAACTTGCTACTTTCTCTGAAGTGTAGCTTTTAGCTTAGCTTAACTAATTTTTCTGTTGAGTAGTTTGTAGCTTAGCTTGCTACATTTTTTGAGTAGCTTGCCCAACACTGTCTATAAGTGTTTGAGATCAGAATGTATCTTTCCCCAAAACAATGAGGGTTATGAATGAATGAATCTATTTTAGTGTGGCAGCAGTAAACTTGAAAGATATGCACAATACAATGCTTTGTCATGCTACACTGCTACTTACTGGAAAAAGTAGCTTGTTAGTTGAAAAGATACATTATTTCGAAAACAGCTGAATTACTTACACGCTACTGAAAAATGTAGTTTTAGTTTGTAGTATCGCTACTTTCACTGCACAAAAGCAAACCAATTCAACAACAAACACATATCCAAGCCATGTCACAACAATGTTGGGAACCAGTTTAATTTATTTCAACACTCACACATGAACAGACAGCCCTGTATGCTGCCATTGTTTTGAGACGTGACATTCCTTACGGCGACTTACCTCAAATGAACTTGAAACACACACAATCACACACTAGTGCAGCCCAGTTGTTTAGGGCTATCAGAGATGTACTGTAGCAGATGCCATGTAGAATTAATATTTCAAAGGCATTAAATAAAAATCTATTTAAAAATGATGAAGGCGTGTTTCCCACAGTTTTTCGCTAAATTAACACAAGGGAGAGTAAAATTATTTTCACTGATTTGCACGTTTATACTTATATTTAACATACAATTATGTATGGAAGCTTAATAAAAATTGTATTTACCTTCATATATTTTTACTAAAAATGTTTCTTTGTGAATGAACAAGGTGTGCATATAATACTTGAAACCAGATGAATATTGCATAGTTCTAAATTATTACTGTGGAACCCAGTCAAGTTTATTATTACAATATAATACTGAATTATTATTATTTTAAGGATAAGATTTGTTAAAGATAAATTAATATATTTCTGTCCTATTTACTTCACCCTAAACTGGGTTTTTTATTTTGACACTGCAAGTGCAGTCATGTTTATTTCACCTTCACCAGGAGCTTTTATTATGAAAAGTAGTGCAATATTTGTTTGACAGTTATGAGTTTTGCATCTTGTGAACCGCTGTCAAACTCTCCTTAACTGATCCGCGTTTGTAGATGTGTATAATAACTTTATAGCGGTTACTAATGTTTGGAATTGCGCAAATGCTTTAACCTGCATTACTTCACAATGCAGGTGAACTGCGCTACAAACACTAGCCCATGAGCCCTGCTGCCCCTGCGCGTGCACAGATCAGCACATTGCCAGTTCATTTTGAAGTGCACACAGACCAAGTTTATCTGTCTTTAATCGCAACCTTTGGCAGTTAAATAATAACATATGATCATATCTTCACTTTGATGTTATTTTGATTAAATATACAACCCTGAAGGATCATGAAATTAGTCTACTGATGCACTCTATGAAACTTAATGGGCAAATTAAAGGCTTGTTAAAATCATCACGATATTCACAATATTGTTGAATTTTATATCATCAGCAAAACCATCGCAATTATATCATGGGTATTCAATGTATCTCCCAGCCCTACAACCAGGCATTTAAAACCATGTCATACTTCTAACAGAGGATGATGAGTATAATGTGTGCAAACCACTTTTCCTATCACCCCTGATACACCCCTGATTTTAACACTCTGTTATGCTCTTGAACATAAGGGGCTATGTCTTTCCAGAGAGCGCTGGATCCACTCTGCTGTTGGAAGTGAAGTGTCCTGCTGTTGTTCAGGCATCTGTCAGTGTGCGTTCTGTGTGAATGCTTCACATTTCCCCGTGAGCTGGTTTCATGTTCAGCTATTCCTCGACCATCTAATCCTCTCATGGAATGCTGTTCCAGTTATGCTAAAGTCTCAATTTCTCTCACACTTGTATTACAGTAAACACATAATGATGGTTTAGATGCAAACACGTTAAATTATATTATCAGTATATTTTGAGATTTTATATGGGACCGGTTCTTTGCTTTGCTGCTTTCCACCATCGGGCTGAACTGTTACCATTGCTGAATGGTGCTGTTCTGTACCCATCCAGGCTCGTTGACATAGTAAAGGTTTCTTTTTCCATTGTGACCAATGGTGATTTGCCACGTCACTAAAGCTGTCCCAAAAGCACAGTTGAGATCGGTTAGCTAACTGTGCTGTGAAATTCATCCCGAAAACAGTTTGTGACCATACCGAACCATGCTGAAGTACCGAACCGTGCTCTAGGGTTTTCTGGGTGGTTGCCAGGGCGTTCGTATGAGGTTGCTAAGGTGTCCTTACTGGTTGTTGGTGCAATGCTTTGTGGTTGCTAGGGTGTTCTGAGTGTTTTTAGCGCATTGCTATGTGGTCGCTTGGGTGTTCTGGTGAATGCATCTCTAGTTTCTGTGTTTTTGTGGTCCCAAGATACATCATATATCTTATTTGATATCTAAGATATCTAATGTATTTTTTTTTACCATAGTATTTGTTGTATTGCCTTAAATTTATGCTGGTTTAAAAATATATATTTTATAACAGTAATTACAGTAATGAAAGTCGAGGGGGTAATCACCATTGAGAATAATGAATATAGAAAAAAAATGTTAAAGCTAAAACATCCGGACGCAAAATAGTAATGAGAAATTGGGAGAAAAATGTGTGTAATTTCTGACACGCTTCGCTGCTGTTTCTTTTGCAAAAAGCTTCATAGAGCACGTAAAACTGCTCAAACCTCCAAACAAAAGCCGTCCAATCAGGACCCGAGGGTGTCTGTCTTAAAACTGTATTGAAAGTTCATTGGTTGCTCCCACGTGTTAACTGTCCAATGACAAATTTAAGCCCAATTGTCAAATGGAGAAAGAAAAGCAATTGGCAAATGGAAAAAGAAAAAGCAAAGTCAAACAATAAAGAAAAGCTGTTGGTAAATGATTTAAGAAAAGCAATTGCTGGGGGGCCTGGGTAGATCAGCGAGCAAAGACGCTGACTACCACCCCTGGAGTCGCGAGTTTGAATCCAGGGTGTGCTGAGTGACTCCAGCCAGGTCTCCTAAGCAACCAAATTGCCCGGTTGCTAGGTAGGGTAGAGTCACGGGGTAACCTCCTCGTGGTCACTATAATGTGGTTCGCTCTCAGTGGGGCGCATGGTGAGTTGTGTGTGGATGCCGCGGGGAATAGCGTGAAGCCTCCACATGCACTATGTCTCCGTGGTAACGCACTCAATAAGCCATGTGATAAGATGCCCGGATTGACGTCTCAGATGCGGAGGTAGCTGAGATTCGTCCTCTGCCACCTGGATTGAGGCGAGTCACTACGCCACCACGATGACTTAGAGCACATTGGAAATTGGGCATTCCAATTGTTGTTTTAAACACAATTTAAAAGGTGCATTTAAAATGACTTATTCATGTACTAATTTATTGTTTCATTTAATTAAATTTTAACATGAATTAAATAGGCCTACATGATTTATTAATGCACAATTTTAGTGTTAAATATTACATTTTAAAAAAATTACTAAATAAACAAAATTAAAATGTGTCTTTATTTATCCATATGTAAAAAAAAATATATATTTTATTTTTCTTGAAATTAATAAATTGATAATTTATTTCTTCATTGTTTTTTAATTAGCACTCCTCGGCTTCCATACTAGTTGTCATGAAAATAATGTCACAATGCAAAATCTTCATCACAAGTGATGCAGGATGAGTTACCCACCAAATTTGTTCAAATACCTGCAATAGTAAACATAATTCTAGTCTTATAGGCAGGAACAGTAAAAATATGTAGTAATGTGAATTGATTATTAGGTGAATGTAACTGCCATTGCAATCTGTCCTGTCTGAACAAAACCAATGTTCTACTGGCAGTAGTGAAACCCTATACTCCCTTTACACACACACACACACACACACACACACACACACACACACACACTTTGACTTGATCCATCTGTTCTCTGTTATACCATACCATACCCTTGGCTTATGACCCCCCTTTCTTTTCGTGGTGTGTGTGTGTTTTCAGTTTTCCAACGTCATCATTTTCCAAAGTATGGGGTAATGGAGAGTTTTCGAAACACTAAATTTTCAGTGGAGAAAAACGGCATTCTAGTGTGATTGGGAGGCATAAACGTAGCTAAATTAATGCGTTTTCAAACGGAAATGTATTAGTGTGGACATGGTCATAGTGGTAAACAGCAACATTTGATGCCTACATTTTAAACCTGTTTGGTGTTAGGTATTTTTAACCAAACTTATGTTAGCGACCACATATAATCATCCGGCCATTGCTAGTAAACAATCTGTCGACAGTGGTACCATGTTTTTAAAAAAGTACTGGGATACCAATTTGTACCCTATTCAATTAACCCAATGTTGTTAGCTATTTTTGAACAAGCTAACATTAGCAACCATAGTATTATCCTAGATATTGTAATCAAACAGACATTGACAGAGCTGCCATGTTTTGTAAATGCTTGTTAAACTTGTGTAACTTTCTCAAAGGTAAAATGATTTATCGGATCCCACCTTAGTGTGCGACAACCGTAGTTAAGCCATTCTTAGGTTGATTTTCTGGACAAATGAAAACCCTGTGGCTCTGTGGCAGTATAAAAATATTGCTCTGTTTGTTTGGTCACCCGGCACTGCAACATTGACTCAACCAATGGTGTGAGTTTTGGGTAGAAATATCTGTTTGTTCAAACAACGTCAGACGGGTGAGTATTTGTGAAAGCTGTTTGAAAACTATGTTTATTTTGGCAATTGCGTTTGGTGGTTCACTAGTGCATGCAGAAATTACACACTTCAGCTTTAAGATGCTCATTTTAATGCACTTTCTCTGTCTTGTGCTTCTAATTATGGTACTGTATTAACAAACATTTGCACAGTTCAGTTCTGTACATTCTGTGCAGATATTATGTAAATGTCATTGTCACTAACTGAATTTTTTGGAAGTCAATTTAGTTGATTGTGTCACTCTGATAATGTGTTACTCCCATAAGTAACCAAACTCTGTGTGTACAGAACAGGATTAGGCACTCAAAAGATCAGTGACAACTACAGTTAGCTGTAGTGTGTACATGGTTATAGTGTACGCAAAATAGCTATATACCAAAAAGGGGTACATTTTTTCTATATACTCCAATCACTTATAATGTGGTCATGAAATCGCAAAACAATTTGACCATTCCTAAGAAGTTTTAAAACATGTCCCCGGACAACCATTGCACCTGTTTATCAAAGCAAAGAGTGTTCTATGCCCCACCACACCATTTTTTTTTTTTTAACTGTCTGCACTATCCTCCCTCAGATCACCTTCATATATACTCTAATTGTGTGTAAAGTCTGTAGAAGTTTGGTAGTTCTTGGGCTGTTTTGAGAGCTTGGTCAGTGGCCTCTGAAAAACAATGTCGATTTTAGCCTCTCCTCATCCCTCTTAAAACCTCTCAGTGATGCCACTCTGCCAAGGACAAGATGCCAGCAGCATACTGTACTATCAACATGCTGCAGTGAGGTGTGACACATCTCAGCAAAGTATCTGGGATTTAAAGTTCGGTAACATGAAAAAGTCTGCATTGTTTAACCATCTGGGTTAAATACACTAAGAGTGAATTGCGCCCACTGATAGCAGTGTGTATATGCATGCACTGTATGCATTGTTTCAGTACCTGATTCATTAATGTAATGATCCAAATCAGGCATAAAAAAAAAAAAATCACATTAAAGCTTGAGAAAGCAAGGAATATGATGAGTTTGTAAAAGCTAAAGTGAAAATGCTTCATCTAAAAAGTAACAAGTTCAGGATTCCATTAATGTGAGTTAAGTATGTTTATTGGAGTTAATAATGCACTTTTTGTTTCAGTGTTTTGTTTGTAACCGAAACCAGTTTCTCTGAAACATAGAAGACATGTAGAATAAAGTTATCGGCAGATGTTGTTCTAAATAATCGGATATCGGTATCGGCACACAAGTTTTGTATCTGTGTATCCCTAGTTTGAAATCAAGTGGCAATATAGCAATTTGGATTTCAGAAATCATAACTGTACCCGCTTCTCCAAAATTCTCACTTTGCCTACAGATGCCTTCGTCAGAGTGCATTGCAGCAAAGGTTAAATGTTCTCTGTTAAATGTTGTTGCATTTCTTTTGCGAACACTTGCATTTTGTCATATATGTCTTTATCACAAAAAAAACAAAAACAAAAAAACAATTGCATTCTAGCATAAACTGTAATCTGTAGGCACTAGGCACCCTGAGACACAAGGGTTTGCGCTAAAATACAGCACACTAAAATGCCGCATTTGTTGGATTTTCAATCTATCAACATTTACAATATCGGTGGCAAATATGTTAGAAATGTCTATGTCTAATCAATGTCTAACTTTGCAGATGTTGTCCTGTTACAGTTCGGTGCACCGTTCTCCTGGGGCACAGCTGCACTGTGTACGAGACAGTTGAGTAATGACTGGAATCAATTACAACCGTGAATCAGCTGGCCTCTACTGCGACTTTTGTGCCTGGCTCCATTCGCTTTCTCTGTCTATCTGTCTCTGTCATCAGAGGCACACTGTTGTTTAGGATGTTGCTCAGTATGCTCTTTCATTACCTACAGTGACTCACAGTAGTTCATAAATCTGAACACTGCTTCTGATGGGCGGCTCTTGTGCCAGACTTCAAATCTCTCGTACTCGCACCTGTGCAACAATGCTGGCTTTTGAGGCCCGACGGCCACTCCTGCTGGGCGAGCATGCCTGGAAAGGGTGAAAAAACTACACACATAACACGCACACACATACTCACTCACCAGGAGAAAGACAACATATCACTCTCGGGAAACTACAGCCACCCTTCCTACCCTACGGCCTGTTGCCATAGCAACCATCTGTCTTCTCCATAGCACAGGAATGCAAGAATGTCAGGAGGGTGGTGGGGATGGGACAAGGAAGTGCTTTATGCTCTCTTTTCCCATACTCTCACGAGGAATGTGGGTCATTTTGGTGAATCGTCCGATGAGAAATTTGGTTTGGGCGTTGAATGATCATTAATTTCATAATCCCATCTCTTGCTCAATTCAACTTACAGTTATCCACTCTGATCATAAGTAGACGAGTATGACTAGGAGTACCAATAGCACCAATTTCTATAATGCCACATGTGATCACCCATTACTATTGCTCATATGTGGGGTTAGATATTTGAACAAACCCCCCCCCACCCCCCCCCCAACCCTAAGTTTTAAAGGGTTGGCTAATCCAAAAATAAAACTTCTGTCATTATGTACCTGCCCTCATGTTGTTTCAAGCCCCTATGACTTTTTTTCTTTCTGTTAAGTTAGGTAGAATGACAGCTTCAGTTACTATTCACTTTCATTGCATCTTTTTTCCATTCAATGAAAGTGTACATCCTAGTAACCACATAGCAACACCCCAGTAACTATCCAGAATACCCTAGCAACCGCATAGCAACCCCCTGGTAACCATCCAGAACACCCTAACAACAGCATAGCAAAACCCTGGCTACCACCCACAACACACTAGCAACTGCATTGCTGTGCCCTGGCAACTACCAACAACAACAACACCCTACCAGCAATAGCCCTTACAACCATCCTCAACACCAAAGCAACCACATAGCAATGCCCTGGCAACCACTCACAACACCCCAGCAACCGCATAACAATGTCATTACAATTTAGAACACCCTAGCAACCACAAAGCCACACCATAGTAACCACCCACACCACCCTAGAAGCAACATAGCAACACCCTAGCAACCAGCCACAACCCCCGAACAACCACATAGCAATGCCGTGGTAACCATCCAGAACACCCTAGCAACAGCATAGCAAAACTCTGGCAACCACCCACAACACAATAGCAACTGCATTACTGTGCCAATGCAATCACCCACAACAACAACACCCTACCAGCAATAGCCCTTACAACCATCCTCAACACCAAAGCAACCGCATAGCAATGTCATTGCAATGTAGAACACCCTAGCAACCACAAAGCCACACCATGGTAACCATCCACACCACCCTAGCAATAACATAGCAACTCCCTGTCAACCAGCCACTAAATCCAAGCAACCACATAGCAATGCCCTGGTAACCGTCCAGACCACCCTAGCACCAGCTTAGCAATACCCTGGCAACTACCCACAACACCCTAGCAACCACATAGCAGTTCCCTTGCAACTAACCACAATACCCTAGACACTGCATAGCAAAACCATTACAATTATCCTCAACACCTTAGCAACGCCCTGAGAACCAGCCACAACACCCAGGCAGCCACATTGCAAGACCCTTGCAACCACCCACAACAACCTAGCAACCACATAGCAGTTCCTAGGTAACAACCAACAACACCCTAGCAAACACATATCATAGCAACACCCTGTCAACCATCCTCAACACCCTAACAACTGCATATCAGCACACTGGCAACCACCCTCAACACCCAAGCAACCGAATAGCACCCTTGAATCATGGCGGCGGACATGTACAACTCACATTTTCTTCAGAAAATGTAAAAATCTAGTTACTTTATAAAATATAACATGTGAAGGAAAAACATTTGTGTTTTTCTACATAATGAAGCTCGTGTACATGAGCGTGTTGCACCGGCACATTATGTGTGTCCTATAGATAGCTTCACTGCAGTGTATTTGAGGTAGGCGCGTGGGTGCTATGACTGTCTATGTATAGACACACTTCCAGCTCTGACATTCTCACTGAAACCTGCGCACAAACACAAACATACACTAAAAGCCACCTCAACACACACGTTCATTTTTATATAACCAATAAATCCAGAGGCTGTGGCACTGTGCTGCGTTTATTTCAAAGAATCTTTCCTGGAGCAGAATGAACAGGAATTTGCTGCCGTGAAGGGAGAATACTTTTAGATTTGAGTCATTATGAAACAAGGTCTATCATCTTCACACGCTTGATCGAGTCTGTATTGCTTGTCAATCACCTGTCCATTACACAGAATGGGCTGGACGAGGCCCTCTAATGTATTTAATGTCTTAATGGTATCTGTGAAAGGAGGGTTATCATTGTTACTGTAGCTTAGAGACTTGCAGTTTTAAAGTATCTTCATAGTGCTCTCTCTTTTGAGAACTTTGTTTTTTATCTTAGCATATACATAAGCATTTGAATGTGCCTGTGATGCCCAGAAATGCCATCTAGCTAGGCAGCTCACTAGGTTTTCAGACATAGGCTATGTTTGGAATGGAATACTACCTTACTACTAACTAAACACTGTGTGTATCAAAGCTGATATAACTTCCGGTTCATCCATCATAACTTAAATGGCAGGGTAAGTAATTGAATATAGCATTTCACGCAGTAGTATACTGCACATTTTGGCAACTAGAACAAATTGGCATACAGGAAATTCACATACTGTGCACTGTATACATACAATATACAGTACTTCAGCAATAGTTATAGAATCGAGTTGTATGGTAGTGTGCAATTCAGAATACATCCATAGCCATTGTGTCCATTGAAAGTTGTTTGTTTTAGCTTGTTATTATGTTAATGTGAAAGGCTTATGTAACAACTTATGGAGGATGTGTCTGCTAGACAAGTTGAGACACCTGTTTGATGTTTACACTGTCGCAGTTTTGGGTCAACTGATCAGTCTTTTAAGATTGTATCGGATGATCAAGCACACACGTTATTGCTAGGGGCTCATTTGGAAAGGCAGTTTATCTGGTTTGTCTGTTGTTGTTGTTGTACAGGAAGTGGAATTTTGTGTTGTGGTGTGTAAGCTGGTATCTTAAGTACTGTAGCAAATAATGACTTTGTTACTTTTTGGAAAAGGTAGATTACGTCACATCCAATTCAGTGCAAGTTATTTATTTATTTACAGTATTTGTGTTAAATTGTTACCATCGTACAGATGTAGCATTTCATAAGAAAGTAAAATAACAAAAAAGATCTCAAAATGTTCAAGACCAAGCGATGTTATTCACATGAATTTTATAGCTTTATATTCTTACTTTGTTTTCAATTGTCTTATTTGGTATTTTTATGCTTTAACAGCTGAGACAAAGTAACTTTTTCATAACCGAGAACTCCATTCAGTCTCTTGAGCTATGAAAGACCAATGTCTAAGCTATAAAATTGGGTTCAGGGATTAGCTTTGTCATTCAGTGATCTTAATTCTCTGATATATTGTTTATGGGGTAGGGCAGTCCACCACTGACCTTCCCAAAACAGCTGAATATTTCACTGAAGACTCTTTAGAAACAAGCTGCACCACACTAAAGTACACACACACACACACACACATACAAACACGCTCTGTCCCTCCCAGACATGCAGCTCTTGTTGTGTGGTATTAGGCGTGTTCACATTGCGCTCTAATATTCACTGACTGTTGGACGCACCACACGGGGCATTAATGTTTGATGTGCTAAAGGAATGGCAGGCCAGGGAACAGGTGTGTTGTTCGTTCATTTACATTTCATTTGTTTGTCTCAGTTTGTGCTGTCTTTCCTTGAATTAACATTTAAGAAACACTGATGACTATTAGTGACCAGAGACATTAATGGGTGATGGAGCTAGACCACTTGTAGAAAATTAAGTAGGAGAAATTGTAACGCTCAATATGGCGGCTGTAGGAATAGAAGTCCCATCTTTAAAGAGACAAATTAACTGGACCAGCCAGATAAACAGTTTTAATTGCTTTCTTTTTCAGTCTTTCCCCATTTAAGTGAATTAGGAGCTGTATGTATTTTACCTACATGGAAAATACTGTAGCTGCTCAGGGGCGCTACCAAGATGGCCACCAAGTGAACTTAGTTGACTTAAATGATCTCTACTAGAGAATAGTTTTTCTTGATCTTTTTGTTTTCATTATGTTGGTTTGGCAAAGCCTTCCCATTATTATTTTACAAACTTCGGTTAAGGGTTTTCAGTGTAAACAAATCCCTAACATGAACACCTCGACAGCTTTCAAGCTTTATCCACTAACCACCAATCTATCTAAAGCTTTGTTTACACTGCAGGGAAAGCAAATGTTTTCTTAAAGCAAATTTTTTAGACTGAATGTACAAACTGTATATGTGGCCAGATCAGATTTTTTTTTTTTTCTGTTCAGACTGCATTCGTTTTTGCTTGCACGTTGGTTGTCATGGTAACAGCGTAAACTTGTGCAGGTTCACCCTGCGTTAGTTTATGGCCATGTTCACACTAATACGTTTTCACTTGAAAAAACATTAATTTCGCAATGTTTACACCTCTCATCTTTCTATCTATCATCTGTCTGTCCATGCGTCCGTCCACTTTTTCAAATGTTTTAAACTATCAGGCAAGGCTTCAACATCATCAAGTTTCTCTTGATGAACTTTTCTAGTTCTCTCTGTCTGTTTCTCTCTCTTCTGTGGTTCTGTTAACTGATTATATATCGCAGTGTGAGCTGGTTGATGTAGTTTGTGGCGGAGTGTTTTCTCTGCTCATGTAGCAGCACTAGACCGCAGTGTGATTTGTATTGCTAAGAGAAGAGAGAGAGATTGATGTCACTGTGAAGGTGAGGTGTCATTTAAGATCTGTGGGAGAGTATTGTTGAATTGTTGTATGTTCATGCGGAATGCATAATTATTATATAGTAGTCATCGACTGTGGAAGATGCAGAAGCTTATAATGAACTTGTTTCTGCTTTGGTGAGCTATTTTTGCGGGTTTTACTTCTCACTTCATTTCATTTTCTCTTTCTCTGTCTCTTTCTCTCCTGCCTTCTTTCAGGGAGGTTAGGTCAAGAGCTAGGCCCCCCTCCCTCCGTGGACGAGGCAGCGAACACATTGATGACTCGCCTTGGCTTCCTACTGGGAGATAAGGTGAGCGAGGGGTCTCAAGGGCCACAGTACAGCATGGAGGAGCCTGATGACGCACAGGTGGGCTACTTAACCTCAACTCTTGCTATAAATACAGTATATGTCTACTTAAAGGTGAACTGAGTGCACTAAACTTTTAAACAGAAAGAAATAATAATATAATGAAGACTCTGGCTATATCAGTCATAGAGAAAAGGCTGCTTTATTCTATTCATGTTACCACACAGACATTCTTGAGCACAACTATGCTGAGATCATATGACCAGCCAGATATCGTTCACTTTATCTCTATAATTCCTGTAATTTGATGCTTTTTATAATTTCACGAAAGGGTCACGAAATCATGTCCGGGTCATGTTTAATCCCAAAATCAACTATTATTTTAGGACCATAAAGATTTGTTTGCCGTGTGTCCGGACGTGTTTTTGTTAAGGGAATATTCCGGTTTCAATACAAGTTAAGCTCAATCGACAGCATTTGTGGCATAATGTTGATTACCACAAAAAATAAGTCACATTATGCCACAAATGCTGTTGATTGAGCTTAACTTGTATTGAACCTGGAGAATTCCTTTAATTCTCATTTCTCAGTTGTATTATCAATGGTGATTCTCATTAGATTGTACTATACATTTTTACTACATTACAGTAAAATTACTGTAATACAATTTTTGTATTAGAATCAGCATAATTAAAGGCATTACAATTACTACCATGAAGTATAAATATTGTATTATTTTATATTTTATGGTCCTTTTTTTTTTTTTTTTTTATACCCAATTTGGAATGCCCAATTCCCAGGGCGCTTTTAAGTCCTCGTGGTCGCGTAGTGATTTGCCTCAATCCGGGTGGCGGAGGATGAATTCCAGCTGCCTCCGCGTCTGAGACCATCAACCCACGCATCTTATCATATGGCTTGTTGAACATGTTGCCACGGAGACATAGCGCGTGTGGAGGATTCACGCCACCCACCACAGCATCCGCGCTCAACTCACCATGCACCCCACCGAGAATGAACCACATTATAGCGACCACGAGGAGGTTACCCCATGTGACTCTACCCTCCTTAGCAACCGGGCCGATTTGGTTGCTTAGGAGCTTAGGAGGCCTGGCTGGAGTCACTCAGCACGCACTGGGATTTGAACTAGCGAACTAGCGAACTCCAGGGGTGGTAGCCAGCGTCTTTTACCACTGAGCTGCCCCGGCCCCCATATTTTATGGTCCTTAAAATAGGCTTCATTTTCTAATTTTCTTCTTTTAATTTTGTTATGAAATATGGCCTGGACATGATCTTTACGTGAGATTCACTCCAGAAGATCTTTAAAGCAGAAATTTGGGTTCCACACATTTCGTATTCAAACCACAGTTCTTTGAAGTGTCAAAAATTATCTTTCAGTCTTGCAGTGAAGAGGCCACATTTGGAATTCAGATGAGTTTACCTCTAATTAGGGAATTACATTAAGACTGCTACTTTGCTATTCTACTCTGTTGATACAGCAGTTTTTAGAATGCAGTCATCTTTTTTTCCTCATGTTTGCTTGCAGCATTGAGCTTCAGCACAAGAACCGTTTAAGTGCTCTTGCACTCTGCTTCCTCTGCTCTGCAGCAGAGATGATTTGTTAGTTACCTTTGAGTCCTCCGTAGAACAACTTGCCTGTTCTATGGGATTTATCTAATTAGATTATTGTTGCAATCATTACGTTGGACCACCAGTAATGAAGTTGATCTTTGGCAGGTGAGACAATGAGTTGAGACAAAACAGTTGCACCATGCCTAAAATGACATATTTGGAAATATAGGGGCCAATTCATTTTACAAACTTTGCAATTTGAATTGCGATATGAGAAACATGTACCATGTAATATTGCCGCTGCTTAGCATGTGATGCACTCCTTCACTCTGACTGAAGCAGTGAATGCAGACTATATTTGAAAACACAACTTTGGCAGTTAGAAGACCATATTGCGATTTCAGTCTTAATTCAATAAATTTCTCAGAGGTCAAAGTCTGCAGGTTTCAAAGCATTTTGGATGTTTCTTCCATGTCCATTTTTGTCACTTTCGTAACACAAGTTCATTTCTGCATCTAAACTGAAAAAAAAAAAAAAAAAAAAAACTTTCTGATGTATGGACTCTATCTGCAGTGGTTTGTGATTGTAGCATACAAATAGTTTAATATACTGGTAATGAATACTTTCTATGAGAAGTTGAATTTCACATTTAGACTGCAAATGTTACGTCCGTAGCACTGAAATTGCTGAGGTGATGTGCGGTCCTTAAAAATTTGATTACGCGTTGTGACAGACAGGTAAAGACTGAAGCTCTACTGCACAAAAACCCACTGTAGCTTGATTATAACTGCACATGTAAACGTACTGAATGTGTGCAAATGGACTATCAGTGGGCGTAACTCATTCATAGTGAATTACCTCCATAGTGTTGCATAACTGCAGAGAGCACTGGAGTGCAAGAGTATCTTTCTTATTACTCCTGAGCTCAGTGTGTGTGTATAGACTATCGCTCTGACGTTAAGCAGTTGTGAGTGTTTTAAAGGTGAGGTGCATTGCCTGTTGTGATCTTTGATGTTAATCGTGGGAGTGGGCAGATTAGCCGTGCCATGCTTCATTATGTCCTGCTTTAGGCCTGAGTGCCGCCTAACCTGAACAAACACCAGCTCAGCCTGTCACATAGCGCAACAGTCGCCCCATCATTCAGCAACCAGCAGATGGGGAGGAGAGAGAGGGCTTCCTGCTGCAAGCCTATGGACTTTCTGCGCTGATAGAGATTAATTGGTCCAGTACAAACACAGGCATGCACTGAAGGCAAAGGTTTTGTGTGCAGGATTTAGGAGCCAGCGGGAGGATGAGTCCGTGTTCCACTTTGACCAGCAGTACTGCCTCTCCGCCCGCCTGCAGTCCCTGTTCCACACTGCCTCCAGCAGCTCCGGGACAGGCCGTCACCAGCCCCACATCCACCCTCGAGAGCAGAGACAGCGGCATTATCGGTGAGCGACAGGCACACTTGCACATGAATATTCTCAGAAACATAAAGATACATTGAGTAATACATACAGTACAGACATACAGTGGTGCCAAAAAGTATTTAGAAACTCAAAGGAAATTTTTTTTTTAATGCAAACTTGTATAAGAATTGAGCTCAAATACTAAGGTTTAAGTACTTCGTTTTAGGAAATGACTGTCAAATGTATTAAAAGATCAAAATCACAGTCACACTTAAAAATATATAAATGCCAAAAACTAGGTGGCATTTGTTTGAAATAAATTTTCTCACTGAAATTCTAGCTGAATTTCCTTTTGTGTTTAGTTCACACAAAAAACATTGCAGATATGAATCAATAAGCTGGAATGTTCACAGTTTTGACACCCTGCATTTTTATGCTTATTGCCTTGTGTTCCAGCCACCTTGACCAGTTACTCAGAGCCCACGGACAGGAGTGGAAAGCATAGCGATGGCTCTCGAGGCAGCAGCCTGAAGCTCTGGCACTCACACAAATCTACGCTGGACTCCGGTCTGTACCGTGTGGATGAGAACATGGCCGCTTCCACCTACAGCCTCAACAAGATCCCTGAGCCAGGCTCCACCCACTATTCCTCTCATCCCACCCCCCTCTACCTCATGCCCCGCCCAAACTCTGTGGCAGGTGAGTTTTAAGCCCCACCTCCTCCTGGAACCTCTGGTGGTGGTGTATGTGTGGCACTTTCCATGGATAGGGTACAAAAATGTCTTGAAACTCCAACAAGTATTACTTTGTATACTTGTTCCAACATATACAACAATACTTATAATGTATACTTATATAATTTATACTGTATACTTATATGGTTAGTGAAAGTTGGTGTTTAACCTTCAGAAAATGTTGATTATCAACCTGTCCAAAAAAAAAAAAAGAGAGAAAATTATATGTGCTGTTATTTTCTATTAGTTTTATTTGAGGTTTGCAATTTTTGCAGTGCTGTTACCAAAATTTAGAACATATCTAAATAAAGTTCTAAATAGGGCTGTTGATTTAACACATTAATTCGGTGCGATTAACTATATAGAAAATAACGCTTTAAGAAAATGAACGCAATTAATCATGTCCCTGGACTGTAATAAGGAATATTGCTTATATCTGAACAATTCAAGCATGGAGTACCACCTCTTTTCTCCAGGGGGCAGTAAGCAAAACTCGCTGTATAGGCAATGCGCAGCTAATACAGACAAAGAACAAACCGCATTACCAAGGGCAGACAACACAAGATGAGAACATATGGCAAACCACGAGTCTCAGAATAACGTGATAGTACATCTAAAACGGTGTAATTTGCGGCGTTCTAAACAAACGTAAAAAAGCCTTAAAAAACACGCAAAAATAGGTTAAAATGCCGTATTGGTCATTGGGCATTTTTAGAACATATACTGTTTATTTATAATTATTTAAATATAACTATTTATAATTATTTAATCATGTATTGAAATATTTATGTATGCGATTAGTTGTGCTTAATTCAATTAATTAATCGGCATTCCAAGTAATTTCTTTGATTACAAATTTTAATCGATTGACAGCCCTAGTTTTAAATCCTGATTATTTCTTGCAATAAACATTCAAAAAGACAGCATTGATAAATGTAAATATAAATAAAATGATTTATTAAATAAAATCTATGCCGTTTAATAAAAAAACAATGCCAGAATGTTTAACAGGGTTTCAAGTAACCAGCTTGCAATTTTTTGGCCTAAATTAAACTATCACTCAGCAGCGGCTAGCTAGTTTGGGACCAAATGTTGCTTTATGAGCTATTGAAACGTATGTTTCTCATAAATTAAAGAAAAATATTAATTTAATCCTTTTTGTTTTTTTTTTTTTACAATAACTTGGGTAACAGCAATAGAACAATATTTGTAAAAATTGAGAAAACAGAATGAGATTATTTACTTGTCTTCCTGCCATGCAGTTAAAAAAAAAAAAGAGTAGATCGTTAGTTAGTATTATTTTACGTTTAGAGGCCGTTGTTACACTGTAGGACCAAGCCATTCAAACTGTACATTGCTCCAGCACCAGCCACAGAGGATCACAGAGGAATCATAAAAAAAAAAAAGTAAAAAAAAAAAAAACTATCGGCATCGATTTTTGCCGATAACCGATAGTTCCAAAAAGAAACTATTAGCACCGATTAATTGGTAAAACTGTTATATCACTCTACCTCTACTAAATATAAAACATTTTGGTCAATAAAATTAATCAGTAATTAAAATCAGTTCGACATATTTTGTTTTTGTTGTATGATTTCAATTTTGTATGATTTTACATTGTTTTGACATGATTGAATGGTTTTAACAGGCCAAAATCACAGTTTTCATGCTACATTAATTTCATGTTAGATAATAGTTAACATATCTAATAGTTCTCACAACAAAGAACATGGGATTTGTGCCTCCGAAGCTTTAAAAATGGGACGCCATAACAAAAATCTTTTTTCGTGCTTTCCTTTGTGGCACTCAATAAACATAACATCGTTGCTCCTTGGGAGACAGCTTCCTGTGGCAAATCCCCAAAACACAACAAAAGATGTTTTGAAGTCATGTTGACTGCTAAAACATGTCCTGGTCAGTGCACACCAATCCAGTAACACCATTACAGCATGACACATACATTTCCCTCTCTTCAAAGCCATTTATGCTCAACTAAATCTTTCAAGTACATTTGCTTGCAACCACTCAGCGCCATCAAATTGCAATTAATGACGAAAGCAGTCCAGGTCGTGGACTAAATGTTTTCGTTCTGCAGTGCCGGGGTGGCATTAACAGGAGATACTGTAAGAAGCATCTAATAGCGATGATAATGATGAGCCTTCTGGAATAGTGCTCCCTAAAGTAAATGCTAAATCTGTCTGATGATGTTGATATGTCTCTTACATAACACAGCGCCTCTTCATTGCTGGCTGATTGTGTTATTGTCCAAGTAATCAGCATTGTTGTATTTATGAGAAGAGCTGTTTTTAGGAGAGAAAGTAATGATTAATGGTTATCTTAAAGAAAAGTGGCTCTCAAAAGGGCAAGTGATATAAAAGATTATTTGTTAATGGAGAAAGTGTGTGGCATTCACGCTTAGTGATCATGAGTGATGCAGTTGCACCCAACTCTGGCAGCAACATGAATCGTATTGCAAATCTGACTGCAGCAAGCTGTTTGGAGTGGCCTGTAAAATATACAGGGGGAATTCACTGATGATTTTGTGACAATGATTTTATTAGTGGTTTGTTTTCATGTGCTGTCTTTGTTGTTTTAGCACCTTTTTCACCTAAGGAATAATGCATATTAGGCAACAGCACAAACATGCCCAGAAATTTTGGACTGAATGCAATTAGAATGGCGCAATTCCCACTCTTGCAGGTTAGCTGTACAACATTGCTCCACCACTTTGATCCAGACACCTGAATCAGCTCTTTAAAAATTCAAAAGTGATTGAATTCCATTGAATTCAGTTTACCGCCTCATAAAAGGAGATAAACACAGAAAAGAGGTTTGTGTAAGCTAAAAAGAATGACAGTTACACCATCTGAATGCTCAAGGTGCAGCGCTATGCCAGCGCATATAGCACCAGGTTAAATTGGATTGCGGGTGTTTCGTGAATAAGATGTAGAGTGTTGCACTAAAATACAGAAAAATGGTGTAACTGTTTAGTGAATTTGCCCGACAGTGTGATCGAAAGATGCAGTAGCTACTTTTTTTGTTCTGCCAAAATGTGTACCGTTAAACCTAAAAGAGGAATTACATTATAATTCTGGAAATATATTCAGCTCATTAGCTGGTCCAGGTCACAGACAGCGATGATTGTTTCTTCAGTGCGGGCAGTGCTGGTAGTAATTGTAGGAGCAGATGTACTCATTAAACATGTATCGTAACGTGTCTTTTTCATAAGTCTACCAGAATCACAATGAGATAAATCTCCATGGTGGCCACCTGGTTCTCTTTTCTATACTCAGCCTGAAATAATGCAGAGCTTTACACAATCTAAGAGTATTTGAGCAAGCAGAAGTAATAAAGGTGTAAGTTTTCTAACATTAAAATTACCATGTAATTAAAACTTAAATACGTCAAGTAGAGGGAACCTAATTGAATCAAGTAAACCTTACTTGTCAAAATAAATCAGATGAACTCATTTAGTGATATACTAGCTAGTGACAGGACATATTCGCATGCTAATCGCATGCTCATGGGAAGCACTACTGAGTGCAATATGAGTCATTATGCTATGGTTAACAAAGCAATTGTTCAATGAATAAAGCAATATGTAGAATACTTAATATGTATCAGTCCTCAACCTAAGCTCAAGCCCCACACTTCACCATGATGGTAACCCCCAAATCTACAACATAACAGAAATTCGGAGTCACGTAACGCTATGCAGCCTAGTGGCGAGCTCCGCTACACTTTGCTACAATTATCCTTTCAATCAATATTACTCAGGGAGTACTGATTTGGTTTTGATTGTTAAACTGCGCTGGGAGTGTAGGATGTCAAAGAATTCAAAATCGTCGGCCTGTGGGGACATTTAAAAAGCATTTATGGTCACACGCGTCTGACGCCTCTCAAGAGCAAGATGGCGGGGTCCGGTTGGGAATGACAGTGTGCCTCAGGATGTAGGTCAACATATTGCGAACATTTATGCAGTGCTAACAAAAATCTCGACCAACATGGAGGGCCTTCAAGCGACCACATCTATGGAGGTGAAACTTTCCACTCTGATCACAAGAATGGAAGAGGTTGAAAAGCGAATCGAGTCTCTGGAAGCAGCCGGAAAAGAGCTGCAGGCTAACCTGCCGGCCACCAAAACTGATATGGATCAGGTGTGGGAAAAATTAGAGGATATGGAAAATCGAAGCAGACGTAATAATGTTAGTTTCATTGGAATCCCAGAGGGAAAGGAAGGTCAAGATATGTCAAGTTTCTGGACGGGCTTATTCTGAATTTGTTCGACATAGTGAGCTGTCATCTGGAAATAGAGCATGCGCACAGAGCTCTTTGTTGGCTTCCCAGAGCGGGTGACAGACCCCGATCAATTCTGGCAAGATTCTTGCGGTCAGCAGACAGAGACTTTGTTTTACGTGTGGCGAGGAATAATGGCAAATTGTGCTGGGAGGATTACAACATTATGGATTTTCCTGACTTTGCCAGTGCTACACATGTGAAACAGGAGAGATTCAAAGAGTGTAAGAAGTTACTTCATGCACAGGATGTGAGCGTCGCGTTGCTTTACCTGGTTAAGCTGAGAATTGACGCCAAGGATGGACGTAAGACTTTCACATGCCCACGACAAGCTATGGCCTTCCTTAAATCAATGGAGTGAGTGGGTAACTCTGAATCAACTATATAGACTACACATTGTACATTTTGCTGATGCAGTCTGAAAAGGTTTGTTATTCGGTTGGTTGCCCACTGTGTCTCTCTCTCTCTCTCACTTTATTTTTTTCTCCCTTTATTAACTTATAGTTGAGTTTATTTGTTCATTTTGGGGGTTCGATGTTGTTATTTACTGGGGCCTATTTCATTGAAAACTTCTATGTGCAGTTCAGTGGTATGGTTTATGTTTTAAAAAAAAGAACACATCAATGTTGGATAGTGATCTGTATAATTTAGCCTTGAGTACACAATTTTTCTTTGCATGTCAATATGTCACACTTTAATATACAGTTGAAGTCAGAAGTTTATATACACCTTAGCCAAATACATTTAAACTCTCAGTTCCTGACATTTAATCTTAGAAACCTTTACCTGTCTTAGTTCAGTTAGGATCACTACTTTATTTTAAGAATGTGAAATGTCAGAATAATAGTAGAGAGAATGACTTATTTCAGCTTTATTTATTTCATCACATTCCCAGTGGGTCAGAAGTTTACTTACAATTTGTTAGTATTTGGTAGCATTGCCTTTAAATTGTTTAACTTGGGTCAAATATTTTGGGTAGCCTTCCACAAGCTTCTCACAATAAGTTGCTGGAATTTTGGCCCATTCCTCCAGACAGAACTGGTGTAACTGAGTCAGGTTTGTAGGCCTCCTTGCTCGCACATGCGTTTTCAGTTCTGCCCACAGATTTTCTATTAGATGAGGTCAGGGCTTTGTGATGGCCACTCCAATACCTTGACTTTGTTGTCCTTAAGCCATTTTGTCACAACTTTAGAGGTATGCTTGAGGTCATTGTCCATTTGGAAGACCAATTTGCGACTGAGCTTTAACTTCATGGCTGTTGTCTTGAGATGTTGCTTCAATATATCCACATAATTTTCCATCCTCATGATGCCATCTATTTTTTGTGAAGTGCACCAGTCCCTCCTGCAGCAAAGCACCCCCACAACATGATGCTGCCACACCCATGCTTCACGGTTGGGATGGTGTTCTTCAGATTGCAAGCCTCACCCTTTTTCCTCCAAATATAAACGATGGTCATTATGGCCAAAAAGTTCCATTTTTGTTTCATCAGGCCAGTGGAAATTTCTCCAAAAAGTAAGATCTTTGTCTCCATGTGCACTTGCAAACTGTAGTCTGGCTTTTTTATGGCGGTTTTGGAGCAGTGGCTTCTTCCTTGCTGATCAGCCTTTCAGGTTATGTCGATATAGGACTCATTTTACTGTGGATATAGATACTTGTCTACCTGTTTCCACCAGCATCTTCACAAGGTCCTTTGCTGTTGTTCTGGGATTAATTTGCACTTTTCGCACCAAACTACGTTCATCTCTAGGAGACAGAATGCGTCTCCTTCCTGAGCGGTATGATGGTTGCGTGGTCCCATGGTGTTTATACCTGCGTATTATTGTTTGTACAGATGAACGTGGTACCTTCAGGCATTTGGAAATCGCTCCCGAGGATGAACCAGACTTGTGGAGGTCCACAATTTTTTTTCTGAGGTCTTGGCTGATTTCTTTTGATTTTCCCATGATGTCAAGCAAAAAGGTAGGTGGTAGGTCTTAAAATACATCCACAGGTACACCTCCACTTCAGTACACCTCCTATCATAAGCTAATTGGCTAATTGTCTAAAGGCTTGACATCATTTTCTGGAATTTTCCAAGCTGCTTAAAGGCACAGATAACTTGGTATATATATACACTTCTGACCCACTGAAATTGTGATATAGTCGATTAAAAGTGAAACAATCTGTCTGTAAACAATTGTTGGAAAAATTACTTGTGTCATGCACAAAGTAGATGTCCTAAATGACTTGCCAAAACTATAGTTTGCTAATATTAAATCTGTGGAGTGGTTAAAAAATGAGTTTTAATGACTTCAAGTGTATGTAAACTTCTCACTTCAACTGTAGGTCAAATGTTTCTTTCCACGTGGAATGTTAATGGAATGGGGCACCCTATAAAAAGAATGAAGGTTCTATCTTTTCTTAAGAGTAAAAAAAAAATATAGTGTTCCTTTAAGAAAAGCACATTTCTCCACAGGAAGCTGAAAAACTTGGCAGGGCATAGGGTGGGCATGCTTTCTGCAGTGCTGGTTCGAGTTAGAGCAGTGGAATGATATCAATGATAAGTAAGCATTTACAATTTAAATGTCTCAAACAGATTAAAGATAATTTAGGAAGAGTCATTGTTTTGGCTGAAATACAGGGGCAAAATCTTATTTTGGCTAATATTTATGCACCCAGCGGATGATATTTTTTATACTGTATATCTTCTTCTGTCATCCAACACCTCAACAACACGTATCCACAGTGCCCCCCAGTGGACTTAATTGTAACTGTGAGATTTGGTGAGAGATTATGAGGGTGTTTTCCAAACAGCATTTCTGCGCCCTTGAAGGGAACTTCAGGAAGGGGACGCCACCCGAAGAGTCATTCCAAACAAAAGTAAGAAAGTTCATTTTTTCACAAAGGGCCCTTTCACAAGAATACAGTAATGCCATGCTCTCGTCAGAGTGCCCACATCAAGAGCTCTATCCTTCATTGTGGACATATATATACAGTTTTTGCTATACAGTATATACATATATATATATATATATATATATATATATATATACACACACACACACATCTGAGGGGGCATTTTAACCCAAGGGCCTAACTTTACCTTTTCACTTCAGAATAAAAACATCTAAATACAATACTACAAATATAAAAAGAGATAAAAAGCTTTTAATATTCAATACAATATAATGTCACAGATCACTATTTTCCAATGACAGAAAATTAGATAAATTAACCTCAAAACAGTTCTGATGTAGTACATTTCACAAATGTTGATATTCAGATGAAATCTCAAGATTAAACGTCAATGGCTTTTTCAAACAAAAATGTATTAGACCACATTCACACTAATCTGTTATCATTTGATAAATTCGTTTTCAGTTTCCTAGCGTCATTGCTTTACAAAGTATGCAGTAATGCATTTTTTAAACGCTCTGTTTTCCGTAGAGATAAACAACATTCTAGTGTGGATGAGAGGCAAAAATTTAGCAAAATGAATGCGTTTTCAAGCGAGAATGTATTAGTGTGGATGTGGCCTTAGTGAATACTGAAATACTCACTATAAACCCAAATTATTTCAAATAAAAAGAATCAAAGAGAGGACAGAGAAATATTGAAACAGATGAAACAGATGAAACAGATAGTGAGGTAAGGGATTATAGGTGAGAAATGGAACCAGAGAGATGAAGATAAGATGAAGGGAGAGGTTTTTGCTGGGATGCAGGGAGAAGAGGAGATGGGAGTGGGGTGCAGAATAATGCCGGTTTTGGATTGGCTGAGCTCCCATGGTGGAGGAGGTCAAAGCTTGAGGCTTTAACCAGCTCAAACCCCCTGAGCACACTGCCAAATTCTCATCTGCACAGAGAGAAAGAGAAAGAGACTGGGGAGTTGTACAGGTGTGAATGGAAATAGGGAACCATAGATTATGTAATGTTGTAGAGGTATTATGTAGTGTATAATTGAAGAGATACTAAAAATATACTGAATACATGATAATGCACTAATTGGAGGTTTCTAGAAGAGAATAAAAACTTTGGTTTATAGGTATGATGTAACAACCTGAGCTTAAAGGGATAGTTCACCCAAAAATGTCATCATTTACTTACCCTCATGTTGTTTGCAACCTGTATGACTTTTATTCTTCAGTGGAACACAAAAGGAGAGAAATGTAGCCAAATTTAATGAAGTTTATGCTTACCCTAATGGAAATCATTATTATTATTTTTTTTTTTCTTGTTTTAGGAAAAACAAACTTTACCTTTTGAATTAATTATTTATTTTCCGTTGGAAATTTTGTTTGTTTTATGCATAAACCTCACCGAATTTTGTTAGATTTCTCTTAAACACGACTTAATAACCATGTCATTTAGCTTCTCAAGTAAATGTCCCGTGTTTTAAGCATGTTTAGATATTTTAATACAAAAACACTGTAAGAAAATTATTTTTTTCAGTGTTTTTTCTCCTTTTCTCCCAATTTGGAATGACCAATTCCCAATGTGCTTTTAAGTCCTCGTGGTCGCGTAGTGATTCGCCTCAGTCTGGGTGGTGGAGGACGAATCCCAGTCGCCTCTGCGTCTGAGACAGTCAACCCACGTATCTTATCACGTGGCTTGTTGAGCGCGTTGCCATGGGGACATAGTGCGTGTGGAGGCTTCACGCAACCACGCTCAACTCACCACGCACCCCACCGACAGCGAACCACATTATAGCGACCACGAGGAGGTTACCCCATGTGACTCTACCCTCTACCCGGGCCAATTTGGTTGCTTAGGAGACCTGGCTGGAGTCACTCAGCACGCCCTGGGATTTGAACTAGCGAGCTAACGAACTCCAGGGGTGGTAGCCAGCGTATTTTACCACTGAGCTACCCAGGCCCCATTTTTTTCAGTGTTGAGAGCTTGGGAGCAAAAGGCAAGAAGACTTAGAATATAGTGCACAAGTCATATGGACAACTTTTCTATCATTTTGGAGCTTGACAGCCCCTGTCCTCATTCACTTTCATTGTTTAAAAAAAAAAAAAGAAAAGAAAAAAAGAACAGCCTGCACACTCTGGCTCTCCTTTTGTGTTCCGCATAAGTAAGAATGTTATTCGGGTTTGGAACAGCATGAGGGAGAGTATATGATGACAGACTTTTCACTTTTGGGTGAACTATCCTTTCAGCTCAAGGTAAACTAAGCCAGGCTGTGTTCCCTGGCTGCATCATTTCCATTGTATTTGTAATGAGGGTCTATGTAGTCAAATAAGAGTGGCTCAACCTGACTCAGCGTGATTGTAATGTACTGGAAGGCATTCGTGAGAATAGAACGTCTGTAATTCCCTTCTGCAGCTGCTGTAATTGCTTGTTTTCTAGTCTCACTGCATGTCTCATGCCACACAGATCCTGATTGCACATGAGTCCACATGCAGTTTCTGGGAATAAGATGTACCTGTGGCATTGAGCACACATATTTTCACACACTCAAACTCAATTTCAAAGTATTATCTCCGAACAAGACTATCTTGTCACATACACGCAAACACACAAAGACACACACACACACACACACACACACAAGCACACAGATAACACTCAGACCTAAACATCAATTTCAAAGAAATATTTTTTCTGGGGAATGGTTTCTGTTTCATCTGATACACTCACCATAAGACATCCACTTGCACAAAGTCCTTTTGAGGAGAAGCCTTGAGCACTGTGTGTTATAGCTGTCAGAAATAACAATTGAAGTGAAAATAACACAAACTCCCTCTCAAACACCCAGAAATATCTCTCATGGAAAATTGCAGACCTGTGATGTGTGAGCACAGGATATGTGTTATAGTAGTGACTAGGTCTGTTGTGAATATTACATAATAATATAATGGTAATATTATTAATAACAAAAACAATTATATCAAAATTATAGTACTGTAACACAGACCTCTTGGCTCAATACAAAGAATGCATACTTTGTAGCTTCGTGTCTTTATTGTTGCAGGAAAGTGAGTAGATGGTATATTTTATTTGTTATTTGTGTCTTATTATTTTTTTAAACCAGAAGCCCTTGAGCATTTCATCATATCCTGTCCATTGCAGTGTCTGAAGTAATTTTGCATACTCAAAGCCTAGTTTTAAAGCCTATTTTAATATTTAAAATATTATTTATGTCACTTTTCCCCTTTTTTACAATTGTATTACATGACTTCTGGAATACTTGATTCTGATTGGTTAATCGCAACATTCTGTGGTCAGAGATTTTTCTTTTAATGGCCTCTAAACTGTATAATTGACCGTTTTCCCAAGCCAACCAATTTTCTATATACATGTGCTAGTTTCATGTCTTTCGTATCACTTTGTGCATAATTTCTTCAATCATATCTTTGATCGATATTTTATGTCCATTTATTTGGCAAGTAGCTGTGTAATAAGCAGGATAATGTACAGTTAGCTGTTCATTATCACAAAATAAATGACTTCTGTACAGTATACACCATATTTACACTGCAAGTTAATTGCCATTTTTATGACACTTTATCATTAAGCATAAAGATTTCATGATCTTGACAGTCAAGAACACAAACACACACACAGTTATATGGCACATTTATAGACATCCACAAATCCACATGTGTGGAGTGTGATGTGTGATGCATTGCCGAATCCTGTCATTGAAGATCTATGAGAAAATTTAACAAAACTGAAATTTCGAGTGAGAAAAGAAAATACTTTTGAAACACGCAAACTTAACCATATAACTCTGTGTGTATCAAATATGATACACAACATTTGACGGCTCTTGTTTCACTCTCTGTTCAAGCTGAAAAGCCAAATAATTTATAGTGTGTAAGTTTCACATGTTTATGGCACCATCTAGTGGTTATTTGTGAAAAAACGTAGGTTCAATGTTTCTGTCGATCTATTTAAAATAGCAGGGGACTTGCACGAAAAGTGACTCTTATGTTGGGATAAATGACAGCTTATTTTAATTGAGTATTTGCTGAATATAATATAAGCAACTTATGCTTGGTTAAAAGTTTGTATATTCATTGAAATTACATGCATCAAATATGATACAACAGGCTTTTGAGTATACTGTATCTCTCAATCACCATTACATTACATTCATGCCCACCACAAAAAACAAAAAAAAAAACAAAATCAGAGCTTTGAAAATTCTGACATATACTATTTATAAGATATATTTAAAGTGTAAACTAATATTTCTGTGTATTTTCATATATGCAGCCTGTTCTGTCATTATAAAGATTTCATTATTTTACATTACAAGCTATTATGATGTCATCTTTCCATAAGTTCCTGAGACCCAGTGAAAAAGTTTTACTATTTCCCTTTTTTAAATGCATTATAGTGTTTGGTGCATAAAATACATATGATAAAAAAATTAAAAAAATTAATTGAAAAAGAATATTTTATTCATATTGTATTTGATGTGCTGAACTGAAATGTGATACATTTTAATCCATATTTTTAGGCCAAGAAGAGGACATTTTCATGGCCAAACTCTCCATACCATACATTTGGTATCTCTGAAAAGCCCAGTGAGTCCTCTGATAATACCACAAGATTTACCACTGTAGCTTGTATGGACTAAGAAAAACGTAAATAACAATTGTCCAACAAAAAATGAATTGCTGGGCCTCAGGAGGATGATGACTTTTAAAGCCTAATGTATTAAATATGAATTTTTTTTTAAAAAATAATAAAAAAAAGTGCATTTTTATTTTTATTTTTTTATTTTTTATGGTTTGTCTAATGGTCCTAAAAACAGTTTAATGTAATAAATAAATAAATAAAAAATTCTGACGATTCTTTCATATGTCAGGCTTTACAGGGTTAAAGCTAGGCCTGTCGTGATTATTAAATAACCATCTGATCGTGTGTTTTTTTTAATTTTTTTATCTAACCACGTTTTTTGAGACAATGCGAATACTGAGTATTCAAATTCCAATCACATATTAATGCTCAAATAAGGGAATTTTAAGCGAATATACTGTTTAAATGCCATGAACGGCACGTTTGTGTGTCATTCAGCTGAACTCCGAGTCCTAGCGTCACTGAGCCGCACCGCGGACGTCAAACAGCTCCTGTCCAGACTAGCGCATGAAGCGCTCTGATGCACGCTCAGTTGGCAGAGGCTCGCGCCAAACTCTCGCAAAAGTATAAGCGAACAAGTATAAACTGCGATTGTGAACACAAAGTGCCCCAGTTTCACTTGAAATGATCTTGAATGGCAAATGTTCCTGGTTCCAGGGACGGATTATGGCTAGCAAGGGCCCCATGGCCAATTTTCTTTTAAAGTTGAGATCTACACAATAGATTTTCATTGATTTAAGTCTCTTTTAATACCTGTTCTATATTTACAATTAGATTAATTCAAACACACAGCACAGATGTGGTAAAGAAACCACTCAACCGAAACACATTCGCTGAACAGCCACTGTTTTTAAAGAGACAGTACCATTTTAACGTTTGTTATACGTAATGTAAACTCAGTGTAAATACTACAAATTATGCAGACAAAATGCATATATTTATAGGGGCCATAATAAATTATTAAATATTTTAACTTCATGAATTTAACAAATACAGTAGGATCTTGTAAAGGGTTTGGTGAAATTCAGCAAAGAGTTCAGGCAGTTCTGGCTCGCACTGTTATATCTTTTTTTTTAACTCATCTGAATGATGGGGTGTGTTTCATTCAGAAGTTATCATTGCTACACCCTATTTTCTTCAAAGACGTTACCCTCCATTGTGAGAGCTTTGAAGGGCTGAAAGGTGTGGGGCTCAAAAACAGTGGTCATTCGGTCATTTTTTGGGAAATTCTGTTTGGAACGACCCTACAGCTTGGCTACCATTATTATTCTTCCATTGAAAAGCCCTACTAAGGCATCATTTAAGCCTCCAAAAATCCCCTAGATTACATTACATTGACAGAATATTTAAATGAGCTATGAGTCTGTTTTGGAATGTTCGTAATTTCAAACTTCAGCTGTCAAAACTTACAAGCCCTTTAATCTGCTTTAAGATGCTCTCTTCTTTCTTTCTTTCTTTCTTTCTTTCTTTCTTTCTGTTAAACCTGTAAAAAAAAATTTAAACTATTTTAAACTTTCAGACAAGGTTTTGTCAAACCAACATTATAGTTTGTCTCAACAAACTTTATGTGTCTAGTTTAATCAGTACTTTTGAACAACACAAAGTAAATATCTATATTTTCTTTTTTCCCAACCACCTAAGCCAAGTTATTTTTTTATTGTTTTATTTAGGGCAAACATGCAGTTCTAGCAATGAATAGTATACTAAACGTTCTTGTTCAACAGCCCTTTTATACAAAGAATAAAGCTTAACCATATAAAGCCTAATGTATGAAAGAAAGAAAATTATATTTTTTAATCCTGTATAAACCTATTTTTCTATAAAATAATGAAATTGTAAGCACATGTTGCTTGAATTAAATAAATACTGATTTTGAAATATCAGTAACAAGATAAACATTATTGTTAATTTTACTTTATCAAAATCAGCAAAGATTTCACATAAAAAAGATGAGTGCATCAAAATATGAAGGTAGCTATTTTGGAAATTATTTTACAAGGTCTTGTACTTCCAGAAGAGCATGGAAACTTTCACCAGGCGGCGTTATAAGATTAAAGAGTGGCTCAAAAAATGTCATTAGAAACAGGAAGGCCAAAGGGTCCTATAAGAGGGCTGGGGGCCCTCAAAGTCACAGGGCCCTGTTGAGGGGGCCTTGTATAAGCTGTGGGCTCACATATTTAAGCATATACAAACATTTGTTTTCAAAGTTGTTGGGCCGCGAGACCTTGCAGCCATATTTTAAGTATTTAGAAATATTTTGATATTTAAAACATTATTTTTCAAGTCATTCATAAGTTTTTGAAGCCTTAAAAGGAAATCACATATCCCTATTTTATTATTTGATTTACACGTATATTTCAAGTTAAATGTGTAAAAACGACTTCTTAAGGTGTATGAAGCACACATGCTAAAAAAAGCACATCTTAAGAAATATGACAATTTATATGACAAACATAAAAGTCCTTAAAGAGACAATTAATCATCATAGCCCTAAAAACAGACAAGTAATCGTCATAAACGCAATTATTTGTTTGACAATTAATCGTCAGCCAAATTTCATAATAGTGGCCTTAGATAAAACTTCACGTTGCATTGACTTGCCCACTCAACTCTTTCCTCCAATCCCATCCTGTCTTTCTCTTAGCCGCTCTGTCTCCACACCAACCCCTCCCCAAAATTCCCAGCTGCTGTGCTCGACCCATATACAGAAGAGCTCCTTCCCAGCTCACTTTCCATGCTTCCCAATCAGCATTCATTCAAACACATACAGGTCTGCTCAGTTCATTCAAGAGAAGTCAACAGGACAGATACACACACACATACACACACACACACACACATAGGACTGAAGGTCTGTGGTGGTCTCTCAAATTATGTTCTTCTCAAATCTAAAGGAAATGGACCTAAGTGTTAGAAGTTCCACTGCTAGAGTTTAGACACTGATTTGGACGAAGCAGTTTTGCAGAACAGCCAGCTCTAGCAAAGACAGAGATGGTGGGGTTTTGTAGTGAGGATAAGTGTGTTCACATTATTAGGTTCAAAACCTCCTGATCCAGATTTAATTCAGACTTTTGGGGGCAGCGTGTAGACATTACTGTGATCGACTCTTCCTTGTCACTTCCTGTGAATCTGGATTATTGGGAATGTGTATGGAATATAATAAGAATAATTTTGGAGAATCAGATTATAAATTGCTATTCAAGAAAACACGGACGTGATGAACCGTTTGAAAGCATTATTGTGGAATTTACCTGCAATATAATCGACGTAAATGTATGAGGTACCGTATTTTTATTTATTTATTTGTTTCCTGAAGTATTTCCAGGCTTTCTTTTACTCACACTAACCTGTCCTTTAAAAAAAAAAAAACCTTAGTCTTTATCATTGCATTACAGATATTTTAAATGGACAAGGTGTTTTGTCAATCTTTAGGCAGTGAAATGATAAACCAACTTCAACCTCAGAAGGTTGCTGGTTCGATCCCCACAGCCACCACCATTGTGTCCTTGAGCAAGGCACTTAACTCCAGGTTGCTCCGGGGGGATTGTGCCTGTAATAAGTGCATTGTAAGTTGCTCTGGATAAAAGCGTCTGCTAAATGCATAAATGTAAATGTTACTTTAGTCTGGTCTTGTCCTTGGCATTATAAAATTTTGTTTGAATCGAGCGTTTGTCTGAACGCTGGTCTACCAGAGGTTAGTTAATCATGTCTTGAAGGGATGTACCACTGTGCATTAAATTGCAAAGTGTACTGACAAGATCTGTCAGACAGAATTGGAGACATAGTGAACATACATGACTAACGAAACAAAGTATGCTGAATTCTCATGTTATATGAGAGCTGATTATGGCACTTTGTTGTTAATATAAATTCATAGACACATTTTTTAATAAAGAAATTAGGGCTGTCAATTGATTCAAACTTTTAATAGAATGAATTACTATATGCAGATTAATTAATCAAATTAATTGCAATTAATCACATATCTAAATATTTTTTTATATATGTATGATATATGATTAAATAATTATAAATAATTAGATTAAAAATAATTCTAATATATATTATAAATCTAATAATTCAGATAATTAAACTGCATTACATTATTGTGGCTGACAAGTAAAACATTGATAAGAAAAAAGTGGCTTTAGAAGACAATATATTGTTTATTTCCATATTATTGAACATAACCCAATCATCGGTTCACAGCAATCCATTCTGCAGCTGAATTTGTCAATCTGTCCGATATAGATTTAAAATAAGGGCTTTTCTAAGGACACGTCAAAGTACACATGCGTCAGACAGATGCTTTTGGAGCATCTCGCTTTAGTTGTCACGTCATAAACAGCATTTTTAGGTCGCTGTGTCAAGTCAAACGTAGTTAGAAACTTAGAAAAACACGTCTTGAGATCCCTGCAGTCGGAATTGCGCTTGAGTGTTTGAACTCAAGAAGGTTTTCTCATCTTCTGCTATTGTTAGTGTTAAGCAAGCCTGAGTGTGGTTTTTTCTGTGTACAGCTGGATGTTGCCTATACAGCAGGAGTATGCTTACTGCCCCCTGCTGAAACATGAAGGTGGTACTTCATTCTTGAATTGCTCCGATAGTAGGAATATTTTATATTACGGTCCGGGGGCATGATTCATTTTGTCAATTTGTTTAACATGTTATTTTTTAAATAATTAATTGCACTGAATTAGCATGTTAAATTGACAGCCCTAAAATAAATATAAAGCAGCCGTTTTACATTTTCAATTTCATTGAGTTTCATGAGCTATAACAATAGCGGTGCTTTCCTTAGCAAACAACACCAATAAGACAACATCAATTGAACTAAAGAACTTTAGTCTTTAATTCTGATTTCTTTAACTCCCATTATTGTCTTCTGTCCCTATAGCCACCAGTTCGGCCCACCTGGAGGACCTGGCCTATTTGGATGAGCAGAGACATGCTCCCCTGCGTACCTCCCTGCGCATGTCCCGACAAAACATGGCCATGGGCCGCACCGGGCAGGACCTGAGAGGTGAGTAGCATCCTGTGTATCGTTTAGCAGTTTAGCTTTGTTTTACATCACCCTGAACCTTTCTCCAAGGATACCAGCTTACAAGAACAGTTGGGTTCAAAAGTCTGAGTCCTCTTACAAAAATGCTTCTCTTTTGCATTTTTTTGTTTGATGCAGGGGTTTTTTTTTTTTTTTCATTACAAATTATATTATCATTATAACAATGTGAGTTAAAATGTAAATGTAAAAATATACATGAATTCAGAATATCTTAGTATTTGGTATTTGCCCCTTTTGTTTTATTGAAATCATGCACTCGAGCTGGCATTAACAAAACTTGATGATCCATGTTATCCAAGTATTATTTGAGAATGTTCAAAAGAGCATCTTGTGCGTTTTAACGGAAGCAAAGAAATCTGACCTTTTGTACAAAGGGGTTAAAATGTTAGTGACCTATATATACCAGGGTTCCTGCGGATCCTTAAAAAGTCTTAAAATGCCTTAAATTAAGTTTTCCAAAATTTAAGGTCATAAAAAGTCTTAAATATCTTAAATTATTCAACAAAAGTCTTAATTATAATTTAAAGAGGTCTTAAATTTAGGGGCGGAAAGACAGGAATCGTGATATGAACTAATGTGATTATGAAACTTCAAAAGAAGACGATCTAATTAAATAAATGCATGCGCTGCGTCCTTTGGAGTGAAAACGTGGCACTGGTGTATTTTCAAGCACGCGGGGGCTTTTGAGTGTTTCCAACTGTTGCAGAGATGTCTGCAATCATTAAGCCATATCGGAAATTTATGACAAGCAATTACTAATGATCAGTTGTTGATGATAATGATATAGTGTTGATGAAGTATGACAATGTTTACTTTTAATTGTTTATATTGTAATATGTTGTAGATTATTGTATGAGTGCATATTTTATTTCCCTTATCTGTTTCAATGAGCAGCTAGAAACAGGAAGGGCTTACATTTCAAAATAACAGTCCCCGGTGTATTTTAGCCTTTACAGTTAAAAGTTCCGTGCTATGTATAAAACAAATTCTCCCCTGGTTATTAGTATTTTACAGGTTTAAATTAGATTTTTAATCCCAAATTTTCAGTGTGGACTCAGAACCGCAATTAATTTGATTTGATGCCAAAATGTGCCCATAGATCACTCCATCTTTGCCCCAATCAATATGAGGCCTCAATTTCTCATTCATCTGTCTTAACCTTTCTTCCTCTCACAGTCACTTACACTACGTCTTTTACATTCAAATATTTTTGTACAAGGCCAGGTTGTGTCCCGATCTGCCCTTTGTCTCTGTGTATCAATGTCGGTGTCCCCACTGAGACGTTGAGTTTAACCTCTCTAGAGAATACACACACAGATAAAGGAAGCAGAAAGAGATTTAAAACAGACCTTATGTCCACTGGGTCACCCTTCTCACCCTTTACCTTCATCTGCTAATTAGAAAACAAGAGGCCTTGGTGTGTCCTAAAATCATTCATTTCCCCTGTCATCCACCCATACACACACCACACTTACACACTGCTCAGACAGTGATGTAGAGCTGTGTTATTCCTGCTGGTCCAGTCAGCCACTCACACCTGTTGAATAATTAAAACAGAAAAAAACACTCTGCATCCGGATAGCGAAGGTAACTCCGCTCAAAATATGCTACGGCTTGTTATTTAATATTGCCTTGAGGAACAATTGTCCTGCCCACCACTAGCCTTCAAAGGAATGTTCAGGGTTCATTTCAAGTTAAATGAATAGAAGCCAAAAAGGAAAATTCTTTCATCATTTACTCACCCTCATGTTGTTCCAAACCTGTGTGACTTACTTTCTTCTGTGGAACACAAAAGGATATGCTAGGTACAATGTTAGCCTCAGTCACCATTTGCACTTTGCATCTTTTTTCCTTAAAATGAAAGTGTATGTTTATAACTGATTGCATACATTATTTCTAAGAGTGGGTATTACCACCCTGTCTGTTTTAGATATTTTCTTCTGGAAAGCATCATCTAAATAACATCTGCTAAACATCTTAAAAAGATCAGGTTTACAAACATTCTAAATCATATATGTCTCAAAGACATCTGTTGAATGTCTTATTGACATCTGAGAGGAAACATCTTATAGATGAGCAAAAAACGTAAACAATACATCTTCCAGACGTAAACACACACATCAAATAGATGTCTGGGAGATGTGCATGTGCTATCAGGGCATGCTATTATCTTGATAGTGTCCAGAGAAACATGTTTTTTCCATGGTATATTTTATGGTATTACCAGTTGGTGTAGCAACAATTATAACTCTTCTCCTCTTTTAGAAAATTCTAAATTCGCTGCCCCCCAACTTTTTAGGAACTAATCATTATTTATTTATTTAGTTTTATTTTGCTTTGCTGCAGTTTCAAGACCAAAAATTTAGCTGGCTGTACAAAACAACAACTGTCTCTGCTAAACGGCCTATGGTAAGAGCTAATGCTAGTATTGATAAGACAATTTAAGGGAAGAGAAGTAGGACCACTCATATAAAAATTTAATCGGAGATATCGTGATGCTCAATACGGCAGCTGTATGAATGGAAGTCCCGCCTTTCTGTTAAAAGAGCCAGTCAACTTTTTCATAACGTTTATTTACTCTATCCACCTTTTTCCTGAATGCAGAAGGTTCCATGATTCGACTGTTTTCAATTTTATTGACAGTGCCTCACCTGAGTGTGTAGATGGTACGAGCTTAGTTACAGTGATATCATTAACTAATTTGAGTTGTTATTTCGAGTAAATATATATATATTGTAAATACACTGCCTGGTCCAAAAAATGTTGCATACTCTAATATTTCATTGGACCGCCTTTAGCTTTGATTACGGCGGACATTTGTCATGGCATTGTTTCAACAATCTTATGCAACGTCTCAGCAGTTATTTCTGTCTAGAGTTGCATTAATTTTGGCCGAAATCTTGTATTGATGACGGGAAAGTCGAACCACTCCATAAAGTCTTCTCCAGCACATCCCAAAGACTTTCAATGGGGTTAAGGTCAGGACTCTGTGGTGGCCAATTCTTGTGTGAAATTGATTCCTCATGCTCCCTGAACCACTCTTTCACAATTTGAGCCCGATGAATCTTGGCATTATCATCCTGGAATATGCCCATGCCGTCAGGGAAGAAAAAAAATCAATTGATGGGATAACCTGGTCATTCAGTACATTCAGGTAGTCGGCTGACTTCATTTTATTGATGCATAACGTTGCTGAGCCTAGACCTGACCAACTGAAGCAACCCCAGATCATAACACTGCCTCCAGAGGCTTGTACAGTGGGCACTATGCATGACGGGTTCATCGCTTCATGTGCTTCCCTTCTTACCCTGACGCGCCCATCGCTTTGGAATAGGGTAAATCTGGACTCATCAGACCACATGACCTTTTTCCATTGCTCCACAGTCCAATCTTTATGCTCCCTAGCAAACTGAAGTTGTTATTTTTTCCAATTAGCCTCACTAACAAGTGGCTTTCTTGTGGCCACACAGCTGTTTAGTCCCAATCCTGTAAATTCTCATCACTTTGTGCATGTGGAAATGCTCCTACTTTCACTTAACATAGCCGTGAATTCTGCTGTCATTTTTTTACGATGTGACTTCAAGCGTTTTAGTGATCTCCGATCAAGATCATTCAAGATTTTTTTCTGACCACATTTCTTCCGCGAAGCTGACGGTTCACCACTATCCTTCCAGGTTTTAATACGTTGGACAGTTCTTAACACAATTCCAGTGATTTCAGCAATATCCTTAGTTGTTTTCTTTGCCTGTTGCAGGCCAATAATTTGCTTCTTCTGAAACACAGTAACATCTTTTCCATGACCACGGGATACGTCTTCCGACATGGTTGTTTAAGAAATGAGAAGCTACCCACTGCATCAGTTAGGGTTAAAAGGATTGTTGCCATGCAGCTGATACATATTAATCACTGCAATAATAATCCAATCAAAGGCTCTTAAGTATCTGCTTATTTAAATCCAAACAGCGTTTGTTTTTTTTGCCAGACGATATATAGAGCGATAGATAGATAGATAGATAGATAGATAGATAGATAGATAGGATGCTGCGGAGAATAGCTTGGGCCTCCACATGCTCTATGTCTCCACGGTAACACGCTCAACAAGCCACGTGATAAAATGCGGGGATTGACGGTCTCAGACGCGGAGGCGACTGAGATTCGTCCTCCGCCACCCGGATAGAGGCGTGTCACTACACCACTACGAGGACTTAGAGCACATTGGGAATTGGGCACTCCAAGTTGGGGAGAAAAGGGGAGAAAATAATTTAATAATTTAATAATAAAAAGAAAAGAAAGAAAATGAAGCGGAGGTGCCTTTAAGAGCGCGCACTACAGCAGATCGGGATGGATTCCAATCACAACTGATCCTCCCTATGCCCTATACTCACTCCAAACTGCAGAGCCCTTGAAGTGGATAGTCTGAAGGAAACATGGCATTACTGTATGAATGTACACTTCGCTAACAGTCTTGTGGAAGGGACTTCTTCGAAAATATTCATTTTCTCACTTTCGTTTTGAACAAGCTTTCTAGTGGCATCCCCTCCCGCAGGAATGCCCTTCAAGGAAGCAAAAAATGCAGTTTTGAATTCGTCCTGGAGCATCGAAGTGCCGTTACCTCAGACGAGTAACAGGTCAAATAAAAAGTCCACTCCATGTATTGTGTTGTAAGTTCATCAAAAGAATAATACTCGATTGCTACAACATTTCTAACATCACGCACCACTAGTGTAGACAGATTTATTAATTATAATGGAAGCGGTCACGTCACTTTCAGAGATATAAATTAAATTGATCATTTATAGAATATTGACATAAACTGAAGGAGCTGTCAGGTATTGCCAAAGCCAGTTTGGTTTTGTTGAAACTAATAATCCATTAGACTAATCACTTTCAGAAAAATACCATTAGGCTACCACAGTACCGCAGCTCCCTATACGGATATTACGCAGTCTGCATAGGGCACCAACTCCCTAGGGGGGCACCAGAAACTCCACTGGCTGCCCTTACTCGCATGTTATACGTTATTCAAGGACCCTGTAGCATTTGCGGAACACAGTCGATCGCCTCGACGTTATCAGGGTAATGCCATGTTACTGAATGATTGACCATGTTCATATTTCATGATACTGTCGTGGTACTCCAAGGTACTTTAAAAAATACCATGGTTTTACTATGACACATGTCAAAAACATGGGGTTATCACAGACCATATCTGAAAATAAATAAATAAACAAGTATATTACCATGGTGCTTTTTGTGAGAAATATAACAGAATAGACTATTATTTGTGATAAAGGGGGAAAAAAAACATTCTGTACAGTATGCATATAAAATAAAATGGTTAAATACTCAAAAAGCAAAGAAATTAGTTAAGTATTTTTAATTACTAATTAAAAAAAAAAAAATCTGTGCCCTTTTTTTATCCTTCCACCCCTGTCACTGCTAAGGTCTGTGCATGTCACTTGGGTCAGGAGCTTCAGTTAATGTTCACATCAACCATCAGAATGGGGGAAATGTGATCTCAGTGATATAGACCATGGCATGATTGTTGGTGCCAGATTGGTTGGTTTGAGTATTTCTGTAACTGCTGATCTCCTGGGATTTTCACGCACAACAGTCTCTAGAGTGTAAAGAGAATGGTGCCAAAAACTAAAAACATCCAGTGAGGGGCAGTTCTGTGGATGGAAGTGCCTTGTTGATGACAGAGGTCAAAGGAGAATGGCCAGACTGGTTCGAGCTGACAGGAAGGTGACGGTAACCCAAATAACCACACTTTACAACAGTTCTATGCTGAAAAGCATTTCTGAGTATACAACATGTCGAACATTGAGGTGGATGGGCAAAAGCAGCAGAAGACCCCTCCGGGTACCACTACTGTCAGCTAAGAACAGGAAACAAAAGCTGCAGTGGGCACAGGCTCACCATAACTGGACAGTAGACAACTGGAAAAACATCACCTGGTCTGACAAATCTGGATTTCTGCTGAGGTACACAGATGGTAGGCCCACTGCAGCCTTAGTTTTCTGTTCTTGGCTGACAGAAGTGGAACCCAACGTGGTCTTCAGCTGTTGTAGCCCATTCGCTTCAAGGTTCGACATGTTGTGCATTCTGAGATGCTATTCTTCTCACCACAATTGTACAGAGCGGTTATCTGAGTTACCGCAGCCTTTCTGTCAGTTTGAACCAGTCTGGCCATTCTCAGTTGGCTTCTCTCATCAACAAGGCATTTTCATCCACAGAACTGCCACTCACTGGATGTTTTTTGTTTTTGGCACTATTCGGAGTAAATTCTAGAGACTGTTGTGTGTGAAAATCCCAGGAGATCAGCAGTTACAGAAATACTCAAACCAGCCCTTCTGGCACCAACAATCATGCCACGGTCCAAATCACTGAGATCACATTTTTTCCCCATTCTGATGGTTGATGTGAACATTAACTGAAGCTCCTGACCCGTATTTGCATGATTTTATCCACTGCACTGCTGCCACACAATTGGCTGATTAGATAATTGCATGAGTAAGTAGACATACAGGTGTACCTGATAAAGTGGCCGGTGTGTGTATATAGATGTATATACACTACCGGCCAAAAGTTTTGAAACACTTGACTGAAATGTTTCTCATGATCTAAAAAATCTTTTGATCTGAAGGCGTATGCTTAAATGTTTGAAATTAGTTTTGTAGACAAAAATATAATTGTGCCACCATATTAATTTATTTCATTATAAATCTAAAATTTTATTAAAAATAAAAAAGTTTTTTAAATTGATGACTTGGACCAAATAATAAAGAAAAGCAGCCAATAAGTGCCCAACATAGATGGGAACTCCTTCAATACTGTTTAAAAAGTATCCCAGGGTGATACCTCAAGAAGTTGGTTGAGAAAATGTCAAGAGTACATTTCTGCAAATTCTAGGCAAAGGGTGACTACTTTGAAGATGCTAAAATATAACACAGTTTTGATTTGTTTTGGATTTTTTTAGTCACAACATAATTCCCATAGTTCCATTTATGTTATTCCATAGTTTTGATGACTTTACTATTATTCTAAAATGTGAAAAAAAATTATAATAAAGAATGAGTAAGTGTTTTAAAACTTTTGACCGGTAGTGTATGTATATGCAGTTTTGTATTTTTTTTTTTTTTTTTTGTGTGTGTGTGATTTGAGTTAGACACAAAATATAATACCATTGTTGTCAGATTGTATTGCTGTTGCCTTACATTCTGTCTGTTTATGACATCCACCTTTAACTTCTGTTCATCACAATTCCTCTTCAGCCCATATTTCACATCCTCACATCTCCTTCGCTTACCTATTGCCCTCAGTGTTTTTTTGTTTTTTTTTTTGACTGATTTGCTTTTTTAGTGCAAGCTCTCCCTCTCTCTTTCTCCTGTCGCCTGTGTGTGTGTGTGTGTGTGTATGCGCCTCAGCTTCCGCTAACAGCCATGCCTGGCAGTCACAATCACGTTAAGTGTGGGTTCTTGTGAAGGTCGATCTCTGTCCCTTCACTATGCTGTGTGAAATGTCCCTTAATAGCTCAGTAGCAGTAGTGGTCTTCGATCTTGTGAAATGGCAGTATTGTAATAGGGCTATAGTTTGTGATGTGGACAAATTAGTTGTGTGCAGTATCAAGGGGCATCCACATTGACAGCGAATATATCACTAGAAGTTGGAGGATTTATTGAACAGTGTTATGCATACAGGGATTGAAGTTAAAAATAGGGATGCACTGATCCGATACCTGGATCAGTATCAGCTCCGATACTGACCTTTTTAGATGGATCAGGAATCAGTCAGACAGGCCCGATCCAAATCTGATGCTGTGTGTTAGTCATGTTTGTTACAGTCAAGCTCCAAAAGTGACATAAAAGAACCATAAAAGCACCATTAAAGCAGTTCATATGACTCGTGCATTTTATTTAAAGCCACTTGAAGACAGGTGATAGCTTTGTGAATCGCAAAAGCTGCGTTTAATAAGTAAATATATAGTATTCATACTCCACACGTTAGTGAATGGCGCTGCTCTGTTGACACACAAACATAACACACGCAGGCTGGTGATGCGCTTATGGTTATTTTCAGCCCTCAGAACTCGCGGCTGTTTTCATATGTGAGTGCTACTCACGGACAACATCTCAGATGTAGATGCTTAATAGTTCGGTTCACTTATAATCAGGGGTGGAAAGAGTACTGAAAAATTATACTCAAGTAGAAGTACTGTTACTTCCCACTGTTACTAACTACTCAAGTAAGAGTAAAAGAGTAGCTCATTTAAAAGTACTCATGAGTAGTGAGTATTGAGTACTGAGTTGCGAAAGCTATGCCGTTATAATAAACACTGTATGCTGCAATTTCAAAATGTAGCACACATACCGTAATTTATATTTCCTTTTATGGCTGTTTGCCAGAAAAAATAAAAAAATATAGATATTTTATAGGCGTTTTTGACTGCCGACTTTTAAAATACATCACTTATCTATGACAAACACTACATGAATCTGATCCCAAAAAAATAACAGGGAGACATGATTACAGAAATGAAAAGATGAAAAAAATACTTTTAGTACACCGATTACTATTTTAAATCATAATGTAACAATTGCATTAAAATCTGTTTATGTGTAGGGTCTAAATTTCCCTTAATGCAGACAAAGTGAGTTATTGTTGCGCATAAAACATGTTCAAAGCAATGCAAGGAATGCAAAAAAAGAAAGGGTCACTTGCCGCATCATGTCTCGCACAATAGAGGGGGTAGAGCAGGTGTGGGAAAAGTTGTTTGGTACAGGGGTCACATCGGGCTTTGAAGGAATAATTCACCCGAAAATGAAAATTCTCTCATCATTTACTCACCATTATGCCATACCGGATGTGTGCGTGACTTTCTTCCTCAGCAGAAGACAGATTAAGATTTTTAAAAGAATATCTCAGCTCTTTTGGTCCATACAATGCAAGTGAATGGGTGCCAAAATTCAGCATAAAAGTAGCTTAATCCATGTGACTCCAGTGGTTAAATCCATGTCTTCAGAAGAGATATGATAGGCTGGATGAGAAACAGATCAATATTTAAGTAAATTTTTACTATAAATTCTCCTCACTGCTCAGTCAATCTCCACTTTAATTTTCACATTCTTCTTCTTGTGTTTTTGGTGGTTCATATTCTTCATGCATATCGCCACCTATTGGGCAGGGAGAAGAATTTCTAGCAAAAATTTCTCACACACACCTATCATATCGCTTCTGAAGTCATGGATTTAACCACTGGAGTTTTATGGATTACTTTTATGCTGCCTTTATGTGCTTTTTGGAGCATCAAAAAATTTTAGTTTAATTTTTAGATTTAATTGTTGTATCTTTTAAGCCCAGAATGTTCTCATTCTAATGCATGATGCACAATTTTCTGAAGTGTATTTGTGACTGATGGGATTATTCTGCCTGAAGTATTGCTCTGCAAAGTTAGATACTTTTCTGTCAGGCATTAGAAAAAACTTGATAAAGGCTAAGCATAATTATAAATTATTTTATCATCTCTACTTTCCTGGTAAGGTAATTTATTATACAAATTTGCACACTCTACATCAGGGGTCGGTATTATTAAAAAACAAACAATATTATAAAAAAAATATTATTATTAAAAATGACTGTTTTATTATATTACATTAATACTTTAAAAGCTACTCAAATTATTCAGCCAAAAGTAGTGTGTTTTTTTAGTTTTCTTGTTATTGTTGTTTGATTAATAGCCTTTTTAATGACATACTAGACAGTGCTCTTTTCAGTTACATGTACACTTCAAGTCCGACATTTTGGTACAAACTTTTGGTACAAATTTTGATACAAACCGACTGTGTTTACATGAATGCCTCACCAAGACGGGCATTGGTGGAATTATGAAGTGCATTTGACCGTTTGACCGTGAGCACTTTCGGAGCAAATGGCCATGTAAAGCGCACAAAAATTAGCCTCCTGTCATTCAAACAGCGCACAGCTACAGATGCCAGGAAATAAAAAGTCTGTCTTTTTTATCATCCCCTTTTCTCCCCAATTTGGAATGCCCAATTCCCACTACTTAGTAGGTTCTCGTGGTGGTGCTGTTACTCACCTCAATCTGGGTGGCAGAGGACAAGTCTCAGTTGCCTCTGCTTCTGAGATAGTCAATCCACGCATCTTATCACCTGGCTCGCTGTGCATTACACCGCGGAGACTCACAGCATGTGGAGGCTCATGCTACTATCCGTGATTGACGCACAACTTACCACGTGCCCCTATTGAGAGGGAGAACCACTAATCACAACCACAAGGAGGTTACCCCATGTGACTCTACCCTCCCTAGCAACTGGGCAAATTTGGTTGCTTTGGAGATCTAGCTAGAGTCACTCAGCACACCCTGGATTCGAACTCGCGACTCCAGGGGTGGTAATCAGCGTCAATATTCGCTGAGCTACCCAGGCCCCCAAAAAAGTTTAACTTTTATATTTTATCTAGATCAACCAACCAGTGGTTATCTTGCTTTCACGATCGATGTAATGAACATCCATGGTCTAGACCAGTGGTTCCTAACCCCGTTCCTGGAGGCCCCCCAACACTGCACATTTTGTACATTTCCCTTTTCTGACACACCCAGTTCAGGTTTTGGGTCTCCACTAATGAGCTGATGATTTGAATCAGGTGTGTTTGATTAGGGAGATATTCAAAATGTGCAGTGTTGGGGGGGCTCTAAGAACAGGGTTGAGAACCAATTGTCTATATGTAGAACATAATCTAAGTATAGAAAATTACTCAAAAGTTTATCATCGATATCAAGGACATCTCTTTTTTTTTTTTCAGGTAAACTTCGAGATAGTTTTATTGCCCAGTCCTATTGATAAATTGCATTAATCTCTCACAGCAACCCAATAATCTCAGTGATAGATAGCTAAATTACAAGCTACATTATAGACACACAGAGTCTAGTAAGCAGAAATATGAAATTTACCACAATGTTTCTTCAAATTCAAGGCAGGATTAATGCTTGAGCATGTTAAACTCATATGACACAATCAAACAATTGGCCTTTTTCACTGCGAAAAGCCCTTTCAGGTGCGGCCGTGATGTTACATTTTTGAACTGTGCTTGAGGCATCCTCCACATCCATAACAGTTGGTGCCCGATCTCCAGCTGCCATTTAAATTTTTTATGTTTGATTTGACAGGAGTCATGAGACTCTCCCTAGCCAATCATATTGATGGATTAAAAAAAAATCTGGACAGGAATGTAGCGAACACAGATGGTGGTAAAATAGCGTAATAAAAGTACAGTTACAGCACAAAATATATTCAAATAAAAGTAAAAGTATACCATTTTTAAACTACTTAAAAAAGTACAATTCCTGGGAAAAGTTACTAATTACAGTAACGTGAGTATTTGTAATTCGTTACTTTACACCCCTGCTTATAATATGCATTTAGATGGCACCAGAAGGCCATTTTGCCAGAATTTGAAGAAGTAAATAAAACTACTGTGAAGTAGCCCACAAACAGACACAGACAGGACTTCCTGGAGTGTTATGATCATCAAAATAAAAGCCTGAGGGTTTTCAAGATAAAGGTGGACAACTGAAATATATTACTCTTGTATTTTAAAATTCTAAAAGTCAATAATAATAGTAATAATAATAATTATTATTATATATTATTATTTGTTTACAAAATTTTACAATATTTAGGTTTAATGGGTTCCAAAAAATTACTTTGTGATTGAAAAGTGGACTGATATCTGATTTTTGTTCAACTAAATTGAACAAAAAGGAATCCTCTAAAGTCCAGATACAAGTTGAAAAAATGTTGCAAACAAAACTGGCTACTTTTCTACTGATGACTGATACTGGAATTACTATTAATTTTGCTGCTACATTTTCCAGCAGACTAGTTAACAAAAAAAAAAAAAATTCTTAATCGACTATACATTTATATTGAAGTAATGTTCAGTTAGAGGTTTGTGTTTCTTTATACAGGTGCATCTCAATAAATTAGAATGTCATGAAAAAGTTCATTTATTTCAGTAATTCAACTCAAATTGTGAAACTCGTGTATTAAATAAATTCAATGCACACAGATTGAAGTAGTTTAAGTCTTTGGTTCTTTTAATTGTGATGATTTTGGCTCACATTTAACAAAAACCCACCAATTCACTATCTCAAAAAATTAGAATACATCATAAGACCAATAAAAAAAACATTTTTAGTGAATTGTTGGCCTTCTGGAAAGTATGTTTATTTACTGTATATGTACTCAATACTTGGTAGGGGCTCCTTTTGCTTTAATTACTGCCTCAATTCGGCGTGGCATGGAGGTGATCAGTTTGTGGCACTGCTGAGGTGGTATGGAAGCCCAGGTTTCTTTGACAGTGGCCTTCAGCTCATCTGCATTTTTTGGTCTCTTGTTTCTCATTTTCCTCTTGACAATACCCCATAGATTCTCTATGGGGTTCAGGTCTGGTGAGTTTGCTGGCCAGTCAAGCACACCAACACCATGATCATTTAACCAACTTTTGGTGCTTTTGGCAGTGTGGGCAGGTGTCAAATCCTGCTGGAAAATGAAATCAGCATCTTTAAAAAGCTGGTCAGCAGAAGGAAGCATGAAGTGCTCCAAAATTTCTTGGTAAACGGGTGCAGTGACTTTGGTTTTCAAAAAACACAATGGACCAACACCAGCAGATGACATTGCACCCCAAATCATCACAGACTGTGGAAACTTAACACTGGACTTCAAGCAACTTGGGCTATGAGCTTCTCCACCCTTCCTCCAGACTCTAGGATCTTGGTTTCCAAATGAAATACAAAACATCTGAAAAGAGGACTTTGGACCACTGGGCAACAGTCCAGTTCTTCTTCTCCTTAGCCCAGGTAAGACGCCTCTGACGTTGTCTGTGGTTCAGGAGTGGCTTAACAAGAGGAATACGACAACTGTAGCCAAATTCCTTGACATGTCTGTGTGTGGTGGCTCTTGATGCCTTGACCCCAGCCTCAGTCCATTCCTTGTGAAGTTCACCCAAATTCTTGAATCGATTTTGCTTGACAATCCTCATAAGGCTGCGGTTCTCTCGGTTGGTTGTGCATCTTTTTCTTCCACACTTTTTCCTTCCACTCAACTTTCTGTTAACATGCTTGGATACAGCCAGCTTCTTTGGCAATGAATGTTTGTGGCTTACCCTCCTTGTGAAGGGTGTCAATGATTGTCTTCTGGACAACTGTCAGATCAGCAGTCTTCCCCATGATTGTGTAGCCTAGTGAACCAAACTGAGAGACCATTTTGAAGGCTCAGGAAACCTTTGCAGGTGTTTTGAGTTGATTAGCTGATTGGCATGTCACCATATTCGAATTTTTTGAGATAGTGAATTGGTGGGTTTTTGTTAAATGTGAGCCAAAATCATCACAATTAAAAGAACCAAAGACTTAAACTACTTCAGTCTGTGTGCATTGAATTTATTTAATACACGAGTTTCACAATTTGAGTTGAATTACCGGAATAAATGAACTTTTCCACGACATTCTAATTTATTGAGATGCACCTGTATATAAAAGAGTATCCCCAATTAGGTAAAGGTATTCTAAACCGATAGAATAAAAAAACAACACTGGTATCAGATTGGGATTGTATCGGCCGATTCTTAGATTTCAGATATCGGAATAGAAAAAGTGGTATCGGTGCATCCCTAATTAAAAAAATATTATTAATAATAATAATAATAATAATTATAATTATTATTATTATTATTATTATTATTATAATAAAACAGGAAAAGTTTTAAATGACAGAATTTCAAAATTGTATTCTTCCATTATATTCCACTCTTTAGCCAGTAAAATTGTAGATTTATATTTATAATTATTGATATATTTAAGAGACTCAATAAACAATATAGATTTAGATTTTCCAAGTGTGCACTTATGAATGTATATGAAATTTATCAAATAAAACCATATGGTTCAAAATAAAATTCATAAATATAATTTCAGAATTAAAATAAATAACCACATCTCTGCAACTTACCTCAACTTCATGACCAGAAGTAAAAAATAAATAAATAAATAAATAAAAATAAATAAAAAATTTATCTGGCTCCTTTAAGGAAAATTAACAGTTTTTTATGAGTTTTTATTGACATCAAGAAATTTTTAACAAAATGTAGTCAAGAGTATTATGTAAATAATATATATATATTTATATATATATTATGTAAATGTACAGTATCTAACAAATCTTATTGGTGACAGATTACTGTCTGCACTCCCACACTTGCCGCATGGCGTCAATGCTCATTTGCATAAAGTTGAGCTCTGGTCTTAAAAAAAAAAAATCACTGAAAGTGATTTTATTGCTGGAGTACATCAGGTCGTCGCACTAGTGGTCATTAGTAGATGTTCCTACTGCTGGATTAATCAGTTTTCATGCTTCTAAAAATTACAATTCTGGAGGTGAAAGCATTTGTACAGCATTACATAATGCTTTATATCATGATGAACGATCATGCGTGAATCAGACTCACTTGGAATGCTGACAATTTTCACACATTTTTTCATGCGTAATTTTTATTACTGGGACAAAACAAATCAAATAGAACAGTAAAAATGCTACAGAAACATGAAGTTTCCCATCCTGCCTGTACTCTACAGTATCTCACAGGAGACAGATCATGTGAGCTGATGTCTTCACTCCATTGGTAGTACAGCAATATTGCTCATTAGCATAAAGTTCAACTCTATTAACTTTGTCCAGTCACTGGATACACCCACATTGCATCCCCAACAGTTGCTGTTGCTCATGTCGCAACTCTCATAGAAAACGAATTACTTACGGTTGCATTTTTACTGCAAATTGCTGTCAGTGTGAACGCTAATTTAGGTGTCTGTCTGTTTGCATATGTATCTGTTGATTTTATGATTGTATTGTGGGTTATTTTTGTGTGTTTGTGAAGCCTTGTGAGGGTACATGCATATGGTAGTGTATTTTTTCATAAACATTTGTAACTTTTTATTCTTTCTCTCCATCCACAGTGCGATTCACTCCGTACAGACTGCAGGATATAGCACTTAAGCCTTTGCTTTTTGAGGTGCCCAGTATCACCATGGACTCTGTGTTTACTGGCCGTGATTGGCTTTTCCAGGAGATTGATGCCTACTTGCGCACCTCCCACTTCGCCACCAACAGTGGCGTGATCCTGGTGGGCAACATCGGCTATGGCAAGACTGCCATCATCTCACGCCTCGTGGCTCTCAGCTGCCATGGCAACCGCATGCGACAGATCGCCTCAGACAGCCCACAGGCATCACCCAAACGTAAGCATACGGGACTTTATGTTAAATGCAAAACTTTATATAAAACATGTTTTTGTAAAACAAAAAAAAGGCCAGTAAATATAGAACGATGAAAATCCATGATTCTCGACTGAAAGACTTGCACTCTTAGCTGTCTTCTAGCCATGGTGGTTCTATGCCACATTGAACACTGCAGTGTGTAATTTCTGCGCCACCAAACGGAATTGCAAAAAGCAAAAACTTTTCAAACAGATTTCCTGAACGCTCCCTCCATCTGTTGTTGATTTGACAAAAAAGATAGTCCCACCCCAAACTCATGCCATTGGCTGAGCCAGTCTTACTGGATCTGGCTGGTTGGGATGCTCTTACAAACAAAGCAATGTTTTGATAGCACCGCAGAACCACAATCTTTACACTTTTGGTGGTAATTATCCTATAAATGGCTTGTTTGTTGTTTTCTCTGCATATTAAAGAGATAGTTCACTACTCACCCTCATGCCATCCCAGATGTGTATCTGCTGAACTCAAATAAGGACTGTTAGAAGAATTTCTCAGCTTTTTAGGTCCATACAATGCAAGTGAATGGGTGCCAAAATTTTGAAGGTCCAAAATCACACAAGTCAGCATAAAAGTAATCCATATAACTCCAGTGGTTAAATTAAAAGTGCTATGATAGGTGTGAGTGAGAAACAGGTCACTTTTACATTCTTCTTCTTGTGTTTTTGGTGATTTACATTCTTCATGCATACTGCCCCCTCCTGGGCAGGGAGAAGAATTTCAAGCAAAAAAGGACTTAAATAGCGATTTCTGAAATAATTGATTATTGGTTTCTCACCCACACCTATCATATCACTTCTGAAAATATGGATAAAAAAACTGGAGTCGTATGGATTACTTTTATGATGCCTTTTTGTGCTTTTTGGAGTATTGGGGATGTCAGAGTACTTTAGTTGGTCAAAGAAGGTCAAAGCAGCCAGTTCGAGCTCAAAAAACTGTGTTGGATATAACAAATGCAGAGCTGTCATGGTCTGTCAACACAAAATTTTCTATTAAAAAGTTTAATATGTGCTCTAATTCACTGGCTCTGAGTAAAGATAAAATGTTGGTACATTTGATGAAGCGATATGTCATGGGAACTAAATCTTACAATATCTGAAGAAAAAGTGAGTGGGACTTGCTTGTGCAAAACTTGGTGGTTGTGTTGGGTTGTGGCTATGCAGTTGCGAAAGTGTTTTAAGTGTTTTTAGCATGTTGCTAGGTGGTTGCTAGTGTGTTCTGGGTGGTTTCAGGACCAGAATATCATCGGGACTTGCAGATGGGCTCTTTTAACTTAAGTCAGTAAACAGCCACCCCTGAAAACCCTAACAACCCGCTATAATATACTCTGAAAACCTTAGCAATGGCTTAGCATATACTGGGAAAGTGGATGACATACACAATAATGGGAAAATGTATTGTTTTCATGTGTGCGGTCAGATGGCGATGGTATCCCTCTCACACATCCCCAGCTTTCCCATGGTACACTGGGAGGAGGAAGTTGCCCCGGAACTCCAGAAATGAGGAGGAGACAGGAGGAGGCCATGAGGAGGCTTGCGTCGCAGGTGCAAACACACACACAGTTGTCAAATTTTTTCTGGGCCATAATACATGCACACAAATAGATCCTGTTGACCATTATAATTGCTTTTTCATCTCTCTTCACACACACACACACACACACACAAAAGCCCCATCTTAAACTATCCAGACTTGCTGTCTCAGTCACAGCTATTGCATTATGCAGATATGTTTAAAAAAGAAAAAATACGTTTGCCGGTGAGCCTCACAAAATATTTAGCCAGGCAGAAAGCAATTTCCTGTCCAAGCTATTAGATCTAGTTAAATCAATGCATTAATAATCGACTCTCACACTCTCTCTCTCTCTCTCTCTCTCTCTCTCTCTCTCTCGCTCTCTCTCTCTGTGCCCTTTCTGGGTGGTTTAAGTCCTTTTAAAACATTTTTGTGAGTAAATTAGTAATTTCTAATACAGTTGATTCTCTCTCTGGTTGGCACTCCCATGACTCTGCGTCTGAACTCTCTCATTTCTCCAACATCTCCACATCCACCTGTAGTTTGTTTTCACTTTCTCTGTTGTATTCAAAGAGCTGTGTGCCACTGGACCTAAATGACCTTATTTTTTCTTGTTAAAGCATTACACACTGGCGTACGGGACATAAATACTTTGGCATGTATACTGTGTGTTAACACATTCCCTTTAATGTCACACAGAGGTGGCAGAAATGTATTTAGACAGGAATCACAATAACAGTAAACAATGCATCAACCCAACTAACAATTTTTGGTTCTCAGAATGTTCTGGGAATGTTCCCAGAATAAAGCTTTAAGGTTGTGTTTTGTTTAGCCAGGAAAGTTTTTTATAGAATGTTATGGAAATAGAACGTTTGTTTTAGGTTATACAAAATGGTTCCTCTAACATTCCCTTTTTACTAGGGTTGTCAATCGATACATTTTTTTAATCAAATTAAATACATGATATGGTGATTAATTAACCAAATTAATCGCAATTAATCACATATATAAATATTTGCTGAGAAAGCCCCACAGATAACAATAATAGAATATATAATGGTAAAATAGTTATAAATAGCTATATTTTAATAATTAGAAATATATCATGTATTATGAAAATAATAATTCAGATAATTAAATTGCATTATATTATTGTGGCAGATGAGTAAAACATTGGCAAGACAATACAAAGAGTGTCTTTAGAAGGCAGTATATATATATATTTCTAAGTACACTTTACTGTACACATGCGTCAGACGGATGCTTTTGGAGCATCTCACTGTGGTTATGTTGCATCATAAACAACGTTTTAGGTCACTGTTTAAAGTTAAACAGTTTGAAAGTTAGAAAAACACATCTCAAGATCCCTGCATTCAGAACTGTGCTCCCTCCTGCTGTGAACGCAAGTTCACATTCTCATCTGTGCTGTTGCTAGCATCAAGCAAGCCTGACTTTAGTTTGTTCTCTGTACAGCTGCACATTGCCTACACAGCAGGAGTTTTGCTTACTGCCCCCTGCTGAAACAGGTGGTACTTCAAGCTTGAATTGCTCTGATGGAATTCCTTATTATGGTCCAGGGACATGATTAATTCAATTTATTTGTTTAACGGGTTATTTTTTGTACAATTAATTGCATGGATTTGACGTATTAAAGCTTTACTTTTTTTTTACTTGTTACTTTTAACCTCTAAATTCCAGAAACCGAATTCAGCAACCAAACTACAACATCACATCAAAAATCAGTCTTGTTTTGATCTATTATGCGTTCTTTAAGTTCGTATTAGGTTTTCACACAAAAATCTTCCTGCAATGTTCTGGGAAGGTTAGTTAATGGTTTTAAAAATAAAACCCAAAAAGAACATTCTTAGAACGTAAAGAGTTGGAAACAATAGACAAATGGGAACCATATACTAACATTAGGGGAACATTCTGTGTTCGCTGGGATGCTCAAATGTTGATTATCCATTTGCCTGCAAACCAAAAAACAAAACGGTATGCCACTGGCATCACACTTCTTTCATTTTCATTGAAGGGGATTCAGGCATTTATTGTTTTTGCTTTCTGGATCCTTCCGCTAAGGTGCACAATAGTATCAAACTGAAAAAACACACTGACAGAGATGCGTTAAATGAAATCATCCTCACACAGTTTCTCTTTCTATAATCACACACACACACTTATATACAGACAGTATATATATATATATATATATATATATATATATATATATATATATATATACACACACACACACAACAGTTAGTTCCGGTCCTTGAATCTGATTGGACGAGAGACGTTCTATTATGGAGCCAGAATGATCTAAAAAATAATATATATACAAAATACAATTCATAAATGCGCAGCACATTTCATTCTCAAAATCTGATTCATAAATTCAAAATACAATTCATAAATACACAAGTGAGAGCACAGATATTTCCCCGATTGCCCTCACAAATACATCTTACTTTAATAAATTCAAAATGTTTTCACAAAGTTCTTGAATTAATTTGCATCAAAAATTTGTGAATGTTGTAACATTTATTCATGGATTGTTGAATCTGCGTTTGCAAATCATCACATGTGTGTGGATCGCTTTGGATTTGTGTGTGGCTATTTTTGAGACATTCCTGCCAGGTTGCGATTCACAAATAGGGTTTTTTTTGGGAGAAGTCCTCTTTAGCCAATCACATTGAGCTTTTAATCCACCAATCATAACATGCCATGCTGATCTGACTCGAGAAGCATAATGGATGTTTTTTTTGCGCAATGTGCCTTCATTAGTGCACAGAGAGGGACATTTTCAGCGTTTCAATATTGCAGCAGACCACACTCCACGAGTAAGTAAAGCAGACTTTCTATGTCTCATGGCATTTTATAACTCGTAATATATTATGAGGTTTGTTTTTAATAAGTGTGGCATTTGCAGAGCTGCAAAGCTGATGCTAATGACCTGTAGCCACACTTTATGAAGAGAAGCCAGCTCTCTTTACAATTAAGAGAAACATATTTTAACTCTAGTGTTTGTAGGAAGGTCGTTGTAATCACAGGTACCACAAGAGTGGGGAAAACTGAAAATAATTCTTCTTTGCCATGGTTCAATAAATGTAACAATTTCATTGGTTTCATTAAAACAACCAATGTTTTAATTATGAAAAAATAGTTTTGCAATCACATTATATGGATTGAATTTACATTATTTTAGCCAGAAAACCAAAGGTACCACATTTACAATTACTAGTAATTGAAAGGAAAATGGTACAATTTTAGCTTTACACCATTATGTCATGATTATTCAGTGATCTGAGTGTATGTAAAGTCAACGACTACTTGATTTCAATGTTTTTCTTTATTCAATAACAAGAATTGAATACATTTATGCATGTAGAAGGATTGTTTTTACAGCCCCTATAGCTTGTCATCCTGAGACAACATCAGCACAGTTGTTGGTTTAAAGCTCTGATATGTTCAATAAGGTCTGGATGTCTTTTTTTTTTTCTTAATTCCTTAGGAATCACTAAAGTGTTGCGTCCTCCAGCGGTTCCGGTTACATTCTCCACCACCGTATGGTACATATCTTAGAGACAGGCTCTGGACACAAGAATACCTGCAATTAGGTGTGTGTGACAGTGGACGAGGAGAGGGGTGGGGATCCAAGATTTAAAATGTCAAAAAACACTCTTACCCACCTTATTGAACTTGGGCTGCCTCTGAAATGTGTTGCCAAACTACTGGGAGTCTCTTGAGCAACATTGTTTAGGAGGTTGGCTGACAATGATATGTCAGTAAGAGCATTGTATAGCACCTTTACTGCTGATGAGCTGGCGACAGAGGGGAAGAACTCTATACCAGATGCTGGATAACAGATGGTCCAAGGGGCTCTCCTGACACCAACAACAAACTAATCAGGTATGTCTGCATGCCATTCTTTATATCACAATTGTAATGTGAATTCAAATTGGGGGAATGATTGCAAAGTACTTTCAGAGTGTAGTTGGTAAAAATAAAAAAATCTCTCATTTTGAGGTACAACAAATACACACTACTGCTATTTACACTGGCTTTCTGACTCACCCTGAGATGCTATGAACCCAACAGTGTGTTCTCAGGGAATGTGTGTGAGCAATTTATTTCTGGGCACTTTCAATGTTTCAAGGGATGTCATGTTTTATTAGGTACAACATTATAATCTTTGGAGGAATAGATAGTTATTCGTGAAAAGAAAAAGTAGGTGGAGGTGAAAATGTAGAAGTAGCACAGCTGAAGTTTTCAGTTCGTAGAACTGACAACAACAATTTCATTGCTAGTAAAAGTGTTCATAATCAGAGGTGATTTAATTTATATGCTGGTGTGCTGACAACTTAAGTTGTGTTTTTGTTTGTCCTTTCATTGTCATAAGGGCAGCTGATCTAAGATGTGTGTAGAATGTCAGAGCCTTATCCATATCCTTATTTCCACAGTAAAGGTCTGACCTTCAACGAACTGAAAAGAAAACATTAGCTGTGCTACTTCTAAATTTTCACCTCCATGATCACCTCTCAGTCTACAAACAAAGCATCAAACATTACGATGCATTACAGTTACTCACAATCGATTATGGACTAGCAGGTTAAGCAGAGATAACAGCAGTACTGTGTGACAACAGTAAAGGTTGGCAAATATATACGTTTCTATTTTAATACATACTGTTACCTCAGTGAAAAACCCATATTCACTCACAGCGTCACTCCAAATGGGTGTCAGAGAGACTGTTGTTTAGTACTTTTAGGTACATTATCTATAGAATAAATATTAGCAGGTGTGCATGTAAATTCTTGAAAGAGAATACTTCTTTAAAAACAAGACAAATCTTACCTTTCACGAATAACTATCTATTCCTCCAAAGATTATAATGTTGTACCTAATAAAACATGACATCCCTTGAAACATTGAAAGTGCCCAGAAATAAATTGCTCACACACATTCCCTGAGAACACACTGTTGGGTTCATAGCATCTCAGGGTGAGTCAGAAAGCCAGTGTAAATAGCAGTAGTGTGTATTTGTTGTACCTCAAAATGAGAGATTTTTTTATTTTTACCAACTACACTCTGAAAGTACTTTGCAATCATTCCCCCAATTTGAATTCACATTACAATTGTGATATAAAGAATGGCATGTAGACATACCTGATTAGTTTGTGGTTGGTGTCAGGAGAGCCCCTTGGACCATCTGTTATCCAGCATCTGGTATAGAGTTCTTCCCCTCTGTCGCCAGCTCATCAGCAGTAAAGGTGCTATACAATGCTCTTACTGACATATCATTGTCAGCCAACCTCCTAAACAATGTTGCTCAAGAGACTCCCAGTAGTTTGGCAACACATTTCAGAGGCAGCCCAAGTTCAATAAGGTGGGTAAGAGTGTTTTTTGACATTTTAAATCTTGGATCCCCACCCCTCTCCTCGTCCACTGTCACACACACCTAATTGCAGGTATTCTTGTGTCCAGAGCCTGTCTCTAAGATATGTACCATACGGTGGTGGAGAATGTAACCGGAACCGCTGAGGGACGCAACACTTTAGTGATTCCTAAGGAATTAAGAAAAAAAAGACATCCAGGATGACAAGCTATAGGGGTTGTAAAAGAAAAAAAAACAATCCTTCTACATGCATAAATGTATTCAATTTTTGTTACTGGATAAAGAAAAATATTGAAATCAAGTAGTCGTTGACTTTACATACACTCAGATCACTGAATAATCATGACATAATGGTGTAAAGCTAAAATTGTACCATTTTCCTTTCAATTACTAGTAATTGTAAATGTGGTACCTTTGGTTTTCTGGCTAAAATAATGTAAATTCAATCCATATAATGTGATTGCAAAACTATTTTTTCATAATTAAAACATTGGTTGTTTTAATGAAACCAATGAAATTGTTACATTTATTGAACCATGGCAAAGAAGAATTATTTTCAGTTTTCCCCACTCTTGTGGTACCTGTGATTACAACGACCTTCCTACAAACACTAGAGTTAAAATATGTTTCTCTTAATTGTAAAGAGAGCTGGCTTCTCTTCATAAAGTGTGGCTACAGGTCATTAGCATCAGCTTTGCAGCTCTGCAAATGCCACACTTATTAAAAACAAACCTCATAATATATTACGAGTTATAAAATGCCATGAGACATAGAAAGTCTGCTTTACTTACTCGTGGAGTGTGGTCTGCTGCAATATTGAAACGCTGAAAATGTCCCTCTCTGTGCACTAATGAAGGCACATTGCGCAAAAAAAACATCCATTATGCTTCTCGAGTCAGATCAGCATGGCATGTTATGATTGGTGGATTAAAAGCTCAATGTGATTGGCTAAAGAGGACTTCTCCCAAAAAAAACCCTATTTGTGAATCGCAACCTGGCAGGAATGTCTCAAAAATAGCCACACACAAATCCAAAGCGATCCACACACGTGATGATTTGCAAACGCAGATTCAACAATCCATGAATAAATGTTACAACATTCACAAATTTTTGATGCAAATTAATTCAAGAACTTTGTGAAAACATTTTGAATTTATTAAAGTAAGATGTATTTGTGAGGGCAATCAGGGAAATATCTGTGCTCTCACTTTTGTATTTATGAATTGTATTTTGAATTTATGAATCAGATTTTGAGAATGAAATGTGCTGCGCATTTATGAATTGTATTTTGTATATATATTATTTTTTAGATCATTCTGGCTCCATATTCTATGAGTACTGATGGTCTCACACCATCAGCACTCAGACGCTTCTCTGTGTGTATCACTCCGCTTGTGTTTGTGCTGTTCTAAACTAAAGTGTAAGACCAGTGCAGATATGTTAAGAGCTATCTGTCTCTTTACATTTAATATTGTGACATTACATATTTTAGCCAGCAGGTGGTGGCAAAAGACCATTTTTGTGTGTAATATGAGCCAGTTGGTTACGTGAAGTGAGTCAGCGTCAGTCGGTGTTTTCATTCATCAGCACTACGTGATCGCTCGTATTACTACTACACTACTAAAGGTAGGAAATAGCTTTAAACGGCTTTAAACTAACAACTTCAGCATTAAGGCTCATCAGAGCTGAGAGACACAGCAGACTGATTAATTACAAAAACTCAAGGCGCATACCTCTTACCAGAGTTTCCACATTGGAGAGGACATACTGTTCAAAATGGTGGAGGAGATTGCGGTTTCTATAGTGAAAGACTCTTGCACACCAGCTACCATGAAATAGGGAGGAATACCCCCACTTGGACAGCTATATTTCCACTGAGAAAGAAGGATGAATTTGACCAAAATGACATTATCTTCAGAAAGCTGACTAACACACTACAGCATCATCAACAGGTGATCACACATGCTCCATCTCTCTCTCTCTCGAACACACACACACACACACACACACACACACACACACACATTCTTGTTTCTCCAATAACTTGTTAGAAACAGCCCAAGCCATGATACTATTTCTAAAGTGAAATTTTTTTAATTACTAACGGAGGCTTGTACACATAATTTGTTTTGAACCAGCAATGGCAGATTCTGATCCGTAAGACCGTACTCAGTTTTACCAAATTTTTTTTACAATTACTTGTTCATTGAACTGTTGTATATAAGCAATATCACACTCGCAGTCGTGCTCTATGGCCCTAAATCAGCACTGCTGTGATTACCTGTGGCCGAATCACAGCAGTGCTGATGTAAGGCCATATATATATATATATATATATATATATATATATATATATATGTATATACTGTATATACTGTATATATATATATATATATATATATATATATATATATATATATATATATATGTATTAAGCATGAAATTCTGCAGCCTTCAGAAACCCCCATAGGCAGCCAGCCTGATTGGAACACATTAACAAAACTGGAAAACAGTAATTATCTGTTTCTCTCTGTGTAAAGTTGTGCTGAATTATGAGCTGCACCGGGCCCCCTGCTCTTGTCTGCTTCTCGCTTATTTCAGAAGTGTTGAATAATAAACACTAGGACAGATGAAGGTGAAATCTGAGCTGGGAAGGTGTCACTACATTGTGCTGTGGAATGCTCTGGAAAATTACATTGCTTCTGATGTGTTCAATTTAAAGTGAAATAAACGTGTTATGAAAATATGTACTTGAAAGACACTAGAATCCAATAATCCTTAAAGGTGCTATTTTGCTAACATGCTAGCATAGGTGCAAACATGGTTGTAAACAATCTGGGATTATCCTATTTTGCTATTACCCCTATAACATTCTTGCCATGCTTAAGAATAAAACAAACGCTGCCTCTTTATGATACTTTATCCTCTGGTGTCACTGTTAGTATTACTTGGGAATAGATTAAACAGGCATTGGCTCCCTTGCCTCGACAACGCCTCTGCTACCTGCAATATGTGATCCTCAAAACACTGTTTGTTACCTCTATCCCTTGTGTTGCTTTTAAAGTTTACTTCATTAGTCTGGACCACTTCAACGTGACTTAAGAATTTACATCCTTCAAATCAAGTAATAAAGCAGCTAATTAAAATAATTGCTGCTGTAATGCGGCCAATTAAGTCCACTTGTCTCCAAGACTGGCATCCCACAGAAAATCTACAGGTGCATCTCAATAAATTAGAATGTCATGGAAAAGTTCATTTATTTCAGTAATTCAACTCAAATTGTGAAACTCGTGTATTAAATAAATTCAATGCACATAGACTGAAGTAGTTTAAGTCTTTGGTTCTTTTAATTGTGATGATTTTGGCTCACATTTAACAAAAACCCACCAAGTCACTATCTCAAAAAATTAGAATATGGTGACATGCCAATCAGCTAATCAACTCAAAACACCTGCAAAGTTTTCCTGAGCCTTCAAAATGGTCTCTCAGTTTGGTTCACTAGGCTACACAATCATGGAGAAGACTGCTGATCTGACAGTTGTCCAGAAGACAATCATTGACACCCTTCACAAGGAGGGTAAGCCACAAACATTCATTGCCAAAGAAGCTGGCTGTTCACAGAGTGCTGTATCCAAGCATGTTAACAGAAAGTTGAGTGGAAGGAAAAAGTGTGGAAGAAAAAGATGCACAACCGAGAGAACTGCAGCCTTATGAGGATTGTCAAGCAAAACCGATTCAAGAATTTGGGTGAACTTCACAAGGAATGGACTGAGGCTGGGGTCAAGGCATCAAGAGCCACCACACACAGACGTGTCAAGGAATTTGGCTACAGTTGTCATATTCCTCTTGTTAAGCCACTCCTGAACCACAGACAATGTAAGAGGCGTCTTACCTGGGCTAAGGAGAAGAAGAACTGGACTGTTGCCCAGTGGTCCAAAGTCCTCTTTTCAGATGAGAGCAAGTTTTGTATTTCATTTGGAAACCAAGGTCCTAGAGTCTGGAGGAAGGGTGGAGAAGCTCATAGCCCAAGTTGCTTGAAGTCCAGTGTTAAGTTTCCACAGTCTGTGATGATTTGGGGTGCAATGTCATCTGCTGGTGTTGGTCCATTGTGTTTTTTGAAAACCAAAGTCACTGCACCCGTTTACCAAGACATTTTGGAGCACTTCATGCTTCCTTCTGCTGACCAGCTTTTTAAAGATGCTCATTTTCCAGCAGGATTTGGCACCTGCCCACACTGCCAAAAGCACCAAAAGTTGGTTAAATGACCATAGTGTTGGTGTGCTTGACTGGCCAGCAAACTCACCAGACCTGAACCCCATAGAGAATCTATGGGGTATTGTCAAGAGGAAAATGAGAAACAAGAGACCAAAAAATGCAGATGAGCTGAAGGCCACTGTCAAAGAAACCTGGGCTTCCATACCACCTCAGCAGTGCCACAAACTGATCACCTCCATGCCACGCCGAATTGAGGCAGTAATTAAAGCAAAAGGAGCCCCTACCAAGTATTGAGTACATATACAGTAAATGAACATACTTTCCAGAAGGCCAACAATTCACTAAAAATGTTTTTTTTATTGGTCTTATGATGTATTCTAATTTTTTGAGATAGTGAATTGGTGGGTTTTTGTTAAATGTGAGCCAAAATCATCACAATTAAAAGAACCAAAGACTTAAAATACTTCAGTCTGTGTGCACTGAATTTATTTAATACGAGTTTCACAATTTGAGTTGAATTACTGAAATAAATGAACTTTTCCACGACATTCTAATTTATTGAGATGCACCTGTATATGAAAGGCTTGTCAGGCCCCGTTCCAAATTGGGAGAGAAACAGTTTGCAGTTCAGCACTTTGCCACTCATACTGTACTTTTTGGGTGTCAATAAAGATGCTCTACTGCAGTCAGATATTCTTTTGCTGCTCTTAAAGGAAGAGTTAATCCAAAAATTTAAATGATGCGATAATTTACACCCTCTCATCTCTTCCCAAACTTATATGATTTCCCTTCTTCCGTGGAACACATGAAAGTTTTTTTTTTTTTTAATAATGTTGACTCTGCTCTTTCCCCATTCAATGAAAGTGAATGGTGACTGAGGTTGCCAAACGTGTCCTTTTGTGTTCCAAGTATTTGGAACAGCAGGAGTTGAGTAAATAATGACAGACTTTTCATTTTTGGGTGAACTATTATTTGGGTACTGTTGTCTTACATGGTATTTTAAATGTTAGTATTATTAGAAAAATTATTAGTACCAGTAATTGTATTGTCAATACAGTAAACTGGCTTTCTCTCACCAGCTTTCCTTTTTGCTGCCCTCTGTAGGTCGTGGCGTATCACTACTGTCAAGCAGATAACGCCTACACCTGCCTGGTGCCGGAGTTTGTGCACAATGTGGCAGCTCTGCTGTGTCGCTCGCCACAACTCGCCGCATACAGAGAACTGCTGTTGAAAGAGCCGCACATACAGAGCATGCTCAGTCTGCGCTCCTGTGTCCAAGATCCACCCACTGCCTTCAGACGAGGGGTGCTCGAACCACTGGATGCACTTTATAAAGGCATGACATCTCAAACATGCATAAATACACACACAGCCGCCCTTTAAAGTATTTAGACACTTATGCCACTTAATGTATGAATGTCATTATTTTACAAAATATCAATATAAAAAATATTGTCAATTTCTGGTTGTCAAATGTTAGTCGAACATGTCCATAGTGAATTTGATTAACTACACCTGCAGTTACTTTGCTAGGACACCTGTTTGAACTTGAGGGGAACTGACTTCATACATCTACTAAAAAGTAACTGCAAAAATGGCTCAGGAAATTTAGTTTGTCAGATGCATGACATGAAAGATTTACAGTAAAAGGATGTAGTATTTGGATGCAGTATATGCAGTATGCTCTGCAACACCATAGATGACACAAAAGATTTGCTATATGTGTAAAGTTTGTGTTATATGCTATTTTCAGAGAGGAAAATCACTCCAGATGAAGACCTCATCATCCTCATTGATGGTCTGAATGAGGCTGAGTTTCACAAACCAGATTATGGTGACACCATTGTCTCTTTCCTCTGTAAAACCATTAACAAGTTCCCAGTCTGGCTCAAACTGTTGGTGACTGTCAGAACCTCCCTGCAGGTACACATACAAACTTACAAAGGCTTTGTTCACACTGCACATAAATCTGATTTTTTTTTTTTTTTTTTATCTGATCTTTAGGACTCTCAGTCCTCACTGTCATTTTGTGTATTTTGAAATGGGATCAGTTTATTAAGACAGTGTTGTCAATATCTGGTATATCTATATCTGTTGCCATAGTAATGACTAACCAAGAGACCATCATCATGATATTCACATCCTGAATGATGGAAAAAATATAGTACATGTAGTAAAATCTAAATTTCTATTCAAGTCAAAAATATTATTTAAAGGGATTGTATATCCAAAAATGAAATTTCTACAAACATTCTTGGAGCTACAAAGGTCTGATCACCATTCACTTGCATTGTATGGACCTACAGAGCTGAGATATTCTTCTAAAAATCATTGTTTGTGTTCTGCTGAAGAAAGAAAGTCATACACATCTGGGATGGCATGATGGAGAGTAAATGATAAGAGAATTTTCCATTTTGGGTGAACTATCCCTTTAACATCTCCAAATCAGCCTGAATACATTAGGCTACACCTATAAAACTAATTTTAAGGGTTATATCAGGTAGAAGTAGCTCCTTAAGGTAACAATTGTAGGTTACCACTTTTTATTGTATGACCATGACTCTGTTTGAATACTAAGCTCTAATACACCTCTTCCTTGTAGGAAATCACCAAAACTCTCCCGTTCCACCGAATTTCTCTGGATGCTCTAGAGGAGAATGACGCCATTGACCAGGATCTGCAGAGTTACATCCTGCACCGCATCCACAGCAGTGTCGAGATTCAGAACAATATCTCCCTTAATGGCAAGATGGACAACACCACCTTCAGCAAGCTCAGTTCCCACCTCAAGGCTCTCAGTCAGGGCTCTCTTCTTTACCTGAAGCTCACCTTTGATCTGATCGAACGCGGCTACCTGGTCCTCAAAAGCTCCAACTACAAGGTAGTCCCGGTTAACCTAGCTGAAGTCTACCTTCTGCAATGTAACATGCGCTTCCCCACGCAGTCGTCCTTCGAAAGGGCCCTTCCGCTGCTCAACGTCACCCTGGCCTCTCTGCACCCTCTCACTGATGAGCAGATCTACCAAGCCATCAATGCCAGCTCTGTGAAGGGAACTCTGGAATGGGAAGACTTCCAGCAGAGGATGGATAACCTGTCAGTTTTCCTGGTGAAAAGACGGGATGGAACTCGCATGTTTGTGCACCCTTCCTTTAGAGAATGGCTGATCTGGAGAGAGGAAGGGGAGAAGACCAAGTTCCTCTGTGATCCCAGGTGAGCACTGCCACTGCAGAAATATTTATGGCTGGTAAATTTTCTCAATCCACCAACCATTGTCATCTGTCACTTTAAAATTGTAGCTTGAAGTATTACGTGTTTCTTACACTTTCTGCATGTCTTTTTCTTTTTTTAAAGGAATGGCCATACTCTTCTAGCTTTCTGGTTCTCCAGACAAGAGAGCAAACTAAACAGACAGCAGACAATTGAGTTGGGTCACCACATACTTAAAGCACATATATTCAAGGTAAGAACGTTATGCAAAGTATGTGATAATAGATCATCATTATGCCCATATTTTACAGGTAATGAATGCTTCAATGCGTTAAGGTTTTTGTCCCATTATCATTTCCTTCTATCATGCTTTAGGGCCTGAGTAAGAAGGTCAGGGTTTCCTCATCGATCTTGCAAGGGCTGTGGGTGTCGTACAGTACGGAGAGTTTATCTACTGCTCTTTCATCATTGAGAAACCTTTATACCCCTAACATAAAGGTACTTTTCCACTTCAAACCAACTGTAAATGTTACTGCAGGAGCACGCTTTGGTCTTACTAGAGATAGACCGATAATCGGTTTGCCTGACATTTTTGTATGATTATTGGATCTTTAAAGGAATGTTCCAGGTTCAATACAAGTTAAGCTCAATCAACAGCATTTGTAGCATAACATTTATTGCCACAATCAAGTTTGACTGGCCCCTCTTTTTCTTTAAAAAAAGCAAAAATCTGGATTCCAGTGAGGCACTTACAATGGAAGTGAATGAGGGCCAATTTGTTGTTAAAATACTCACTGTTTCAAAAGTTTAGTCACAAGACGTAAACAAAATGCGTGTAAACATGATTTTAGTGTGATAAAATCACTTACTAACTATTTCTGTGTAAAGTTATTGCCAATTGTACATCTTCGTTGCCATGACGATGTAATGTCAACAAAACCTAAAATCCAAAATTACAATTTATACAACTTTACAGCTAAAATAATACACGAGTTTTAACAGAAGAATTAATGTAAGTACTTTTATAAAATTATGAGCTTCACATTTCTGCTATTAAACCCTCCAAAAATTGGCCCCATCCACTTCCATTGTAAGTGCCTCTCTGTAACCTCCATTTTTGCTTTTTTTAAAGAAAAGGAGGAACAAGTCAAAAATAATTTTTGTGATAATCAGTATTGTGCCACAAATGCTGTAGATTGCGCTTAACTTGTTTTGAACCCAGAACATTCCTTTAATATCTGGTCTGTTGATAGATTCCATTATTATATTTCATAAATATTCATATTGAACAATATAAACAATATTTAGAAATAAAGATATTTATTAAATTTATCGGTTATCGGACACTTAAAAATAAAAATAATAATTATCGTACCTGTCATAAAAACAATATCGGTTAATCTCTATATTTGATTGAATTATACATCAGCATACAGTTGCACTTTTACCAACTTCTAGTTTTTTTTTTTTTTTTTTTTATGTTTATGTAGGTGTCTCGACTGCTCGTTTTGGGCGGTGCTAATGTGAACTACCGTACGGAGGTGTTGAACAATGCTCCAGTGCTGTGTGTGCATGCTCATCTAGGCTACATGGACATGGTGAATGTGCTGCTGGAATATGGTGCCAGTGTAGACTCAGCATCTGAGAGCGGCCTCACTCCTCTGGGCTACGCAGCCGCCGCTGGACACCTGGGGATAGTTACTGCCCTCTGCAAGAGGAAAGCAAAGGTACAAGAGTGTCTAACACATACAGCTGCCAAAAAATTAACTTTTTGCTTAGTAATGCACACATGACCTTATACATCGTATATCCAGCGTAGTTACTTGGATTCAGTACGAACAGTTTTTGGAAACCTACTTTGAAACTGTAGCTTGCCAAGCTACTAGCTACTCACCATTTTAAAGTAGCTAAAGGTGCTGTAAGATATTTCTTCACCACTAGCTGCACCAAATGGAATTGCAAAAATAATAAGGGAGAAACATGTGGTGCTGAGTGTTACTTGCATACATATGGAATTTATAAGTTCTATTCACTCTGTGCTATATTGAAAGCACTGCAACAACACATTATTTGATGTTTTACCTTGTGAATTTATTTCCATTTTTTGAAAATATGCACTCATTTCAAATCACATGATTGCAACACGCTCCAGAAAGTTGGGACAGGCGAGTGTTTACCAGTCTATAACATCACCATTTCTTCAAATAACACTTATTTTGCATTTGGGTGCTGAAGACACAAGTTTGTTAAATTAAGCAAGCAGAATTTCCCCCCATTCATCCATTATGCAGGTCTTCAGCTGCACAGTTGTACGGGGCCTTCGTTGCCATGTTGTGTGCTTCATAATGTATCACACATTCTTAATTGGAGACAGGTCGGGACTGCAGGCAGGCCAGTCTAGCACCCACACTCTCTACTTACGCAGCCATGCACTTTTAATCTAGACAGTGTGTGGTTTGGTGTTGTCCTGCTGGAAAATGCAGGGACGTCCCTGGAAAAGACGGCATCTGAATGGCAGCAAATGTTGCTCCAAAATGTGTACATATATATCTGCATTAATGGTGCCCTCACAGATGTGCAATTTGCCCACTGACACATCCCCATACCATGACAGACACTGGCTTTTGGATCTGATGCTGATAACAGCTTTGACGGTCCTTTTCCTCTTTGGCCCGGAGAACATGTTGGCTGTTTTTTTTCCAAAACCGATTTGAAATGTGGACTCATCGGACCACAAAACACGATTCCATTGTTCTACTTTCCATCTCAGATGAGACAGAGCCCAGAGAAGTTGATGCCGCTTCTGGACAGTGTTGATGTAGGGCTTCTGCTTTACAAAGTAAAGCCTTAACTTGCATCTGTGGATGCAGCAGCAAATGATGTTGACTGACAAAGGTTTACTGAAGTATTCCCGAGCTGTTGTTATGATATTCATTGCAAAGCATGACGTTTCTAAGACAGTGACACCTGAGAGATCGGATAGCACGTGCATTCATGAGCATTACGCATCAAGATTCTACTGGATTCCTTGCATCTTTTAACAATACTGTGCACTGTAGAGGATAAAATGCCCAAAATCGTTCCAATTTGTCTTTAGGGAATATTGTTCTCAAAGCGCTTGATTAGTTGTAGACGCATCTGTTGGCAAATTGGCAAGCCTTTACCCATTCTTGCTCTTAAAGGACTAGGCTTTTTTGGAAGCTCTTTTTAAATATATAACACGATTGCCTCGCCTGTTTCACATCACCTTGTTATTTCAACAGATTATTAGTAGTCCTAAATTGCCCCTGTCTCAACTTTTTTGAAACCTGTTGCAGGCATCAATTTCAGAAGAAAAATCTTCAAAAAGCAATGCTGTTGATTAGGGAGAAAATGAAGTACCTTGTCTTTATACTGTTTTAGTTTGAATACAAGTCATTTACATTTACAAATCACTATTTTTTGTTTTTATTAGCATTTTATATTTTGTCTTAACTTTTTGTAATTGGGGTTGTAGTAATGTGGTAACTTTTCCATAAAGTTATCAGTAACAATTTCAAAGAAATAATTGGCAATCTGTAGTGGATTACTTTTTTGAGTAATGTACCGAACACTGCTCCACAACACTATAAGTACTACAGTTTGATAACAGCATTTTATTTATTGCAAAGATAACATTAGGACTTCTTATTATTTATCTGTCTTCTCCACAGCTTGACCACTTGGACAAAAATGGTCAGTGTGCCCTAGTGCATGCTGCTCTTCGGGGGCACCTGGAGGTGGTGATGTTCCTCATTCAGAGTGACTGGGGCACTGGAGGGCATCAGACACAGCTCCAGACCCCCTCTCCTACACAATCACAGGACACGCCCTCTCCATCCCAAACACAGGCCACACGCTCACCCACACCACAGGCCACGCCTTCTTCTACAGAAGCAACACCCCAGCAGTCTCAGCCCTCCAGCCCCGAGCAGACAGAGCAGCAGGCCGATTTGACGCATACGCCGGAGGAGTCCGAGCAGAAGGCTGATCCTCAGATGGAGGAACAGGAAGAGACTGAACAACAGACACAAGCACAGACTCAGCAACAGACATCACCACAACCAGTGACCTTCAACAAGAACATTGCAATGCAGCAGGCTCTTACAGCAGCAGCCAGCATGGGTTATACAGAGGTAACTCTCTGTTTTACACCACCCCTTCATTAAACTCCGCCTGCTTTGGTTACTCTTACTTGCTCAGAGAAGCTGTATGGAACCTTCAATAGAAATGAATTCTAATCTGTGAACAGCACTGTTTTCTGTAAATTGTGCTCATATAAAGTGGTAAAAAATTGAATGGATGTGATTACTTGGGCTGGAATGAAGCATGGGATTGCAAACCATTTTATTTACCATTTTCCTTTAAAGAGAATGTAAAATTATGCTGTAAAGTGGTTAAAAACTGTGGAGACTGCGAATCAGAATTGAGGCAAACACTTACCACAGACAACTGAAAAGAGAAAACACTTATTTGTTAGTGATTATAAGTGATAACATTACAGAACTGTTCTTAACATTTCTACAGTGCATGCACTGTTACTGTGAACTCTTAAGTTGCCATCACCTCTACTATGACTTCAGTTAATATACAAGTTAATTTATGCTAATTTATATTTGTAAGTCTGGGCTTAGCGAAAGGTAAATTCCTTCCTTGCTCCTTGCTCATCCATTGTAGCTTCTAATTGTGTCTATGTCTTTCAGATTGTCTCTTATCTCTTGGACTTGCCTGAGATGGATGAAGAGGAGACACAATGTGCCCAGATTAACAGCTATGATACCCTGTGGGGAGAGACAGGTAGCGCTCCAAGACTCTGACTTTGTTTACATCTGATATCAACATCCATTTTGGGTTATCAGATCACAAGTGGTCAATCGAGACACATTACCAATTATACAATAAAGGGATAGTTCACCCAAAAATAAACATTGTCTCATCATTTACTCACCCTCATGCCATCCCAGATGTTTATGACTTTCTTTTTTGAGTAGAACACAAAGATTTTTAGACGAATGTTTCAGCTCTGAAAGTTTTCACAATGCAAGTGAATGGTGACCAGAACTCACAGCACATAAAGGCAGCATAAAAGTCATCCATAAGACTCCAGTGGTTAAATCAATGTCTTCTAAAGTGATATGATAGGTGTGGGTGAGAAACAGATCAATATTTAAGTCCTTTTTTACTGTAAATATAAACTTTCATGTTCAGCCACCTTCTTGTTGGGGCTATTCAAAGGTGGAGATTTAGAGTAAAAATTTACATAAATATTTATCTGTTTCTCACCCACATCTATTATATCACTTCTGAAGACATGGATAAAACCACTGGAGTCTTACAGATTACTTTTATGCTGCTTTCATGTCCTTTATGGAACTTCAAAGTTCTGGCCACCATTCACTTGCATTGTGTGGACCAACAGAGCTGAAATAATATTCTAAAATATAAATACTTTGTTTGTGTTCTGCAGAAGAAAGAAAGTCAGACACATCTGGGATGGCATGAGGGTCAGTAAAAGATGAATTTTCATTTTTGGGTGAACTATCCCTTGAAAATGTTGTCTAGGTAGGATGCTCTCTAGGTTTTGGAACAGAGCTTCCTTCCTTCAATGTGATTGACAGCTGTCTTCTTTTTTCCTCCTCAGCACTGTCAGCAGCAGCAGGACGGGGCAAGCTGGAGGTTTGTCGGCTTTTATTGGAGCGGGGCTCTTCAGTGTCTCAGCCCAACCGGAGAGGGGTGGTGCCACTCTACAGCTCTGTGCGTCATGGGCACTGGCAGGTAATGAATAAAAACTCTCCCTCCAACTTTCCTTTAAAAATAGACAGTGTGTACATGTCTTCACTGTACCCGTTCTTTTAGATTGTGGACCTCTTAGTGACCCATGGGGCAGACATCAACCTGGCTGATAAACAAGGGCGTACTCCACTCATGATGGCCGCCTCAGAGGGACACCAGGACACGGTGGAGTTCCTTCTGGCTCAGGGTAAAATAATCCTCATACGTCTACAAAAGTACATCATATACACCCTTATGCCAATGAAGAACAAATTTAGTATGTTCAGTCGATCTTGTCAGTTTAATGAGGCTTGCATTAAATATACAGTGGCCCCAAAAAGCATTTGGACACTTATTACATTACAGATCAATTAAATTCATTGCATTAGATAACAAAATATCAAACTAAGTAGAATTTATTTTAATGGAAGCAGATGTGGGTAGTAATGTGCTACATTTACTCCATTACATTTACTTGAGTAACTTTTTGGAAGAAATGTAGTTTTATGACTATGTTTTATGGTGGATACTTTTCACTCTTACTCAACACATTTCTGATTTAAAAAATTTACTTTTACTTTTTACAATGGATAGTGTTCTTGTCATTACATTACTGGTTTTAATTTAATAAGTGTTAATAAATGCGTAATTTATTGAGATTTTTGAATGGGACTCTTAAGACAGCGGAAGTTCACTCGAGTCACGTTCAACACTACAGCAGCAAGCGTGCAAAACAAACATTTCTTCACTCCACACAATGCCTTCATTTTACACCAAAACAAGGATATATTTCAAGATTAAAGTTGCAGCTCCATCTTAAGAAAACCCAGTGAGGTAAGTTGTAGAGATTGTGACAGTGTGGGCTTGTTTGTGTCATGGTGATACTCATTCATTTTCAGCGTGAATCTGTACTGTGGGCTCTTATGACTTCAGTTTCTAAGTTTACATTTTGATATCAGTGCCTACTGTATAAATCCTTGTAAACATCCACATTAAGTGCAAATGTTTTGCACTGCCGATCGCGATTGTGAGCATTTCTGCACGTGCAAAGTTGCCGCATGAACAGCGTTTGACAGATGTCTCATGGACAACAAGCATCCAAACACAGAGATCAATAAGTGTAATTTATTCTTAGTGTAAAAAATTAATTATCTAAACTCTTTCGACACTGACAATGCTGGAACTACATTGAACTAAATTCACGCAGGATGTAAAAAGCTGTGAACTAATGATAGAAGGCATGAATAAAGCATGATCTTGCTTTAGTGTATAATTCAACTTTATATATAATTTGGGACTGTGTGACACTGTTCACGTTTTTCACCATAATAATTACTAGAAAAAATTTTCCAAACCTCTCTTCTAATTGACAGATTCATCCAAATCTGAGAAGCATCCCTAAAGTGATAGTTCAGCCTGTAATTAATATTATATCATCATTTCCCTGCCCTCATGTTCTTCCAACCCTGTGAAACTTTCTGTATTGATGCCACCTTTCTTTCTGAAGATGTTAGACAATGTTAGGGACTGACAGTCTCAGTCACCGTTCCCTTCCAAAATAAGGAGGGAAAAAAAAACATGCAGTGAAAGTAAATGATGATTAAGGCTAGCATTCTGTCTAACATCTCCTTAAAGAAATAATTAAAATTGAAAATTCTCCCATCATTTACTCACCCTAATGCCATCCCAGATGTGTTTTTTTTTTCTTCTGCTGAACACAGATTTTTAGAAGAATATCTCAGCACTGTTAGTTTATACTAGAATGCAAGTGAATGGGTACCAAAACTTTGAGACTCAGAAAGCACATAAAGGCAGCATTAAAGGAATTCAAATGACACTGGTTCAATCTATGTCTTCAGAAGGTATTTGATAAGTGTGGGTGAGAAACAGATTAATATTTAAATCCTTTTTTACTAATAAATCTCCACTTTCACATTCTTCTTCTTGTGTTTTTGGTGATTCAATTATTTGTGCATATCACCACCTACTGGGCAGGGAAGAGAATTAATAGTAAAAAAAAGGACTTTATATATTATAAAGTTATAGATATTGATCTGTTTCTCACCCACACCTATCATATTTCTTCTGAAAATCACTGGAGTCATATGAATTCCTTTTATGCTGCCTCTATGTGCTTTTTGGAGCTTCAAAGTTTTGGCCACCATTCACTTGTATTGTATGGACCTACAGATCTGAGATATTCTTCTAAAAATCTTCATTTGTGTTCTGCAGAAGAAAGAAAGTCATACACATCTGGGATGGCATGAGGGTGAGTAAATGAGAGCATTTACATTTTTTGGTGAACTATCCCTTTAATTTGATGCATGGAAGAAAGAAGTCATATGGGTTTGGAACAACATGGTGGTGAATGATGACAATTTCCATTATGAACAATGATAAAAATATTATTATTATTATTATTATTAATAATAATAATAATAATCATTCTGTAATGCATGTTACAGATACACATTTGTGTATCATGTACTGGAATATAGGAGAGTAAACATCCATTACGTTATAGGTGAAATTAACTAGTTATTCACTACTTGAGTATACTTTTTACTGGATACTTTCTTACTCTTACTCATTTTTAACATTATTACTTTTACTTCTACTTGAGTAATTTAAAAAAAAAAAAAATTTAAGTAATTGTACTTCTGCTTGAGTAAAGTGTTTGGCTACCCTACACTTTTCAAGAAAAACATTTGACAAAAATAAGTTTGTAAGGTTTGAAATGATAAAACAATAGATATAGTGTTCAAAATGAAGACAAAATAATGTGAAACTTTTTTGGTTTTCAAACGTAAGTGGAATATTTCCATAGTTAATGTGATGAAAGACACTTGTAGCTACAGTAGGACACCTGTGTGAACTTGCAGGGAACCGACTTCATAAATCCACTAAAAAGTAATTGCAAAAATGGCTTCCAGAAATCTTACATTTGTTCTGAGAAAAGCTTTTGCACTATTTATTGATTACAAATATATTTGATATTTTGTTATTTAATACAATGACATTCGGGCATTTCAAAATGGGACTTAATTTTCCAAATACTTTTGCCACTGTATGTCTAAATATGATGACCTCTGTTACTGTTTGTGTATGATGTCTTGCTCATATCCAGATGCATCTATGGATCTGATGGATAAGGAGGGGCTGACTGCGCTCAGCTGGGCATGTTTAAAAGGACATCTGTCTGTGGTCCGCTGTTTGGTGGAAAGGGGCGCGGCAGTAGACCATGCAGATAAAAATGGAAGAACCCCTCTCGATCTGGCTGCCTTCTATGGAGACTCAGATGTGGTAAGTACTTATTGTCTTTTTTTTAACACTTGAACACTTCGACTAGCAATCTTTCAAATTCACAATAATTTGATTTTTATGATATACTTGCATCACTCTAATGTATCCACTATAGAAAGCTTAAAATATGCTCCATATTGCTACATTTATTTAGTTACTCCATTAATTCTCTCTCTGTCTCTCAGGTGCAGTTCCTGGTGGATCATGGGGCTTTGATAGAGCATGTGGACTACAGTGGGATGCATCCTCTGGATCGGGCTGTGGGCTGCAGAAACACATCAGTGGTGGTCGCCCTGCTTAAGAAAGGAGCCAAAATCGGTACGGCAAAGTTCACAGGGTTTGTAGTTTGTGTGAGTGTGTGTTTTCATGTAGCTCAGCTTGTGCTGTGAGTGTTCTCGGCTGCTCTAGCGTGCTGCTGCACTGTGCTTTTCTTTATTTACTGCGACTGTTATCGGTTAATGTGTCTCTCTCTGCTAAGTATGACACTTTTTGCTCATGTTGAATGTGTTTTTTTTTTAATTCTGTTTATTTTATTCCTGTTTGTTTCTTGCGCTCTTATTTTCTCTCCTTACTCTCTCTCTGTTTCTTAACTTATTGGTAAGAGATAGCTCAGGGGTCTCAAACAAGCGGCTCACAAATTCAGTTTCGAACTTTTTGTACGTTTGCATAAGTTATAACTGCATTTAGGTTTGGTCTTTAATGTTATCACGTAGTTCCAAAAGGAATGATCCAGGTTTAATACAAGTTAAGCTCAATTGAAAGCATTTGTGGCATAATGTTGATTACCACAAACATCATTTTTACTCCTCCCTTGTTGTTACTGAGAAAATTCTGACCGCTAGATGGTGCCATTGACCAGTCAGAATCAAGTATTCCAGAGAGCCGCATAATATTATGATTTTAGTGTGATAAAATCAGAGCTTTACTACCGGTGTTTATGTTTTAGACCCCTGAGATAGGTGATCGCTGTTAGTGCTGGTGTTGTTTTGTTGTTTTATTTTACATTTTTGATTATTCCCCGCCTCTCACTGCTGCTTTTTTGTGTCCCCTCTCACTTTTCTTCCTAAACCACTACATCTCTCTTCACTTCCTCTTTCACTCACCTACACACACACACACGTCACACTCTTCACCACCTCTGATTGTGTCATTCACTCCATTCCATTTTCCTCCAACCCTAATCCTCATTTACTCGCTCTTACACCCCTTGACCTCTGGCCACAGGATGTCAGACGCTGCCGAGTCGGCACAAAGGAGGTAACGCTTACGCTCAGACTGTTGGGATCTTGCTTCCCTTCAGGCATCCTGACAGCATTCTCCTCCACTTTGTTCTGTGTTCTGGTGCTGCAGTTTTAACTAGCACTGTAAAAGGTTTTGAATATAGGAGTATTTAATATATACCCTTTTATAGGGTAGACTGTTGCATTGTTAGAATATTGTAAATGGGAAATAGTCAAGAAACAGTAAAGTTACACCTGCCATTTTTTTTCTGCTTTTTTCTGAAGTCTACTTGCTTGCTGTGTCTCCACCTGTCTCAGTCGATCAATATGTCTGTTTGTGTCTATGTAGGGTGAACACAGGTAAAGTGGGCCACTTTTTTTTTTAGATGAAAAACTTTACTGTCCCACTTTGCCTGTATTCATCCTATGTATCGTGTATGTTGTGACATTGTCTCAGCAACTTTATGCAACGTTATAACATTTATTTTCCGTCCAGAGTTGCATTCATTTTTGGCCGAGATATTGTATTGATGACGGGAGAGTCGAACCACTCCGTAAAATCTTCTACAGCACATCCCAAAGACTCTGTGGTGGCCAATTCTTGTGTGAAATTGATTCCTTGTGCTCCCTGAACCACTCTTTCACAATTTGAGCCCGATGAATCTTGGAATTATCGTCCTGGAAAATGCCCGTGCCATCAGGGAAGAAAAAATCCATTGATGGGATAACCTGGTCATTCAGTACATTCAGGTAGTCAGCTGACTTCATTTTATTGCCGCATGACTGTTGTGCTTGAAAATCCCAGGAGATCAGCAGTTACAGAAATACTCAAACCAGCCCATCTGGCACCAACAATCATCCATGCGATTATCTAATCAGCCAATCATGTGGCAGCAGTGCAGTGCATAAAATCGTTCGGATACGGTCAGGAGCTTCAGTTAATGTTCACATCAACCATCAGAATGGGGAAAAAATGATCTCAGTGATTTGGACCGTGGCATGATTGTTGGTGCCAGATGGGCTGGTTTGAGTATTTCTGTAACTGCTGATCTCCTGGGATTTTCACACATAACAGTCTCTAGAATTTACTCTGAATGGACCCAAAAACAAAAAACATCTAGTGAGCGGTTGGAAACGCCTTGTGGATGAGAGAGGTCAACAGAGAATGGCCAGACTGGTTAGAACTGACAAAGTCTACGGTAACTCGGATAACCGCTCTGTACAATTGTGGTGAGAAGACTATCATCTCAGAATGCTGTTCTGAGATGTGGGTTGATGCTGTTTTGGTGGCATGAGGGGGACCTACACAATATTAGGCAGGTGGTTTTAATGTTGTGGCTAATAAGTGATTGGAAGAGTGCATACTGTATTTTGTTTCCCCTTATCTGTTTGATAGGGCACAGACATTTCAAAATAAGAGTCCCTGGTGTATTATGGGCTTGTTTCTAATTAAAAGTCTTATGTACCAAATATTGTTTCTGGTTATTATTGGTATTTTGGTAGCAAAAGTAGCCACTGTGTCTGTGCACTGTCACAGTGAGGAAAATTATGGGGTTTTTTTTTTCACTATTAAAGTATCTAATAATCGGTCAGACTGAAGATGTTTTTTGTGTTTAAATGTCAAGTTTATTTATTTTTTAGCAAATGTACAACACAAGTAGATATACATGGAAATAAGATACATCCCAAGAAATCTCCAGCTGCATTAAAAAATATAAATAATCTCCAGCCACTCATGTCCAGCTCCTGCATTGGCGTGTCAGATTCCACAGTGTGATCATCCATCCCTATGCCCTATTCCCTTCAAAGACAATTACCTTCTACTGTAAGAGCTTCAGATAGCTGAAAGGTGATAACGGCCGTTCAACTTTGGCAAACTCCATATCATGTTGTCTAAAATTCCTGAAGCATTCTTTGGTAAAATGCCTCGCACACAAACGAGAATTCTCCGATATTCCTCCTCCCCCTCGGAGTGTAAAAATTCAAGCTAGCGAGCCCACAACCAGGGTAGTTTAGGGATAGGGAAGAGGGTTTGGGGAGTGGAGCAAACTTGAGCTGTTGGTCAAACTTACTGCCCAGCCCTTGTATCAGGACATACACCAGCAGAAAAGAGAAGTCCTTGCGAGTGGGAGGGACAAGTTAATGTTTTTGATTAAAGATTAAGAGGGCAAACTTTTCTTTTCTTTTTTATAATGTGCACGGATAAATAGTTTAGAATAATACAGCAGCAACATCCAATAAGAAAATAAGAATTGTCCGCTTTGATTTCATGGCGACTTTACGTCAAGCAATCTTGCAATTAAAAATAGCCATTTTCAATTAGTTTTTAGCTATTTTTTTATCAACAGCCATTAGCAACTAAAAATAACCATTTGACTCATAAATGTATAGGAGCCATACATTTTTTGTCTGGAGCCCTGTTCTGAAAATAGTGGTTGTTGCTCTGTATAAAGTGGAGGCATAATGTAATTCTTTATTTTTATGAAATCATGTTTAATGCTACAAAAACAACTTAATATTTAGTCCACAATTTACACTGTCTTCGTTTTAAGAAAAGTTTTAAAATGTACAATCATTTATAGATGCGTCACTGTGCATGAATTCAGCAAGCCATGTCAGAAGATGTTATCCACAACCGCTGAGCTAGAGTCAGTTTTCCGATTCCAAACAAATGCTCATGTGTATGTTGGAGGCATGAAAGCAGAATGCTGCACCTCCAAATTAGGACACACTGATTTGCAAGATTATACACGTTTATTAGTTTTGATGCAGGGATTTTGTTTGTGTGTGTTTGCCAGGATTCAAGGGAATTTGCTTTGCCATATACAGTTTATCAGGCTTACATATTTTATTGAGGGTGCTCTAATGCTAGTTTAGCAGCCCTGTAGAACCGGGCTTGGTTAATCTTCATGCACTCTTCAGGAGCTGCGTCAGGAGTACGGTCTGCAGTGCGGCTCAGTAATGCAATAACACTGGAAAATGAGACACAAAAGTGTAGCATTCATGGCATTTCTGTATTCACTTGAAATTATTTTATTTGGACAGTAAAATGCAATTTGAATTTGTAGTGCACAATAATCGCAGTTCTCTCAAATATTCGCAGTTAGATCAAATAATCACGATAAGGCGATCATGTAATAATCGTGACAGGCCTACTAAGGGGACACTTCCCTCTAATTAGATAGTGGGTTAGGGGTTCAGCTGGCAGAAAAGGTTGGGAAATCCTGTACTAGACATAGCACCCTTTTTAAGATTTAAGGTTACAGGGAGTGAAAGCTGAGTTCAAGCAGAAAGCATCTTTTTTCCTCATGCTGTTGTCCATGCCTTCATGTGTTTAGTGTGTCTTCTGAGCACTCTGCACTCTTCTTTCACCCTCTGTGTTTTTCTCTAAAACCCGTGGTTCCATTTTGACCCATTAAACATCCCGTTACCCCATAGGTCCTGCCACCTGGGCCATGGCGACATCTAAACCGGACATATTGATTATCCTACTGAGTAAACTTTTGGAGGAGGGAGATGGCTTCTACAAGGTCAGGTTTACTCAAAATTCACCTCCACAGCTTTACCTAAAGCAAAGTCCTTGGTTTATTTACCCAGTTTATCATCTTTTCACTTGCAGAAGGGTAAAGTGAAGGAGGCAGCTCAGCGCTATCAGAATGCTCTCAAGAAATTTCCCTGTGAAGAATTAAGTGAGGACCTGAAGACCTTTAAAGAGCTCAAAGTGTCTTTGTTCCTGAACCTGTCTCGCTGTCGGAGGAAAATGAATGTGAGAATGGAACTAACACTTATAAAATTAATGATTACAAAATCTCTTTCTGATTCTTAGTGTAGCCAGTAAGGATCTGTGTGTAATACTTCTGTATTGCCTTATCATGACACATAATTTGGTTTTGTTTTTCAGTAGTGTTGTGATACCTACTGTATTATAACTCCTTAATTTTGTTGATACACATCTAGTACAGATGTGTAAAATAATTATTTCACCCCCATGATAAAGAAATAAAGTACACTATATGGCCAAAGGTATGTGATCACTCCCTTCTAATGAACAGGTTTTGCTATTTTAACTAGGCCCATTACTAACAGGTGCATAAAATCAAGCATACAATTAAGCAATCTCCTTAGACAAACACTTTCTCTTCCAGCATGACAGCGAGGTCCATACAGTAATTATTTACTGAGTCTGGTGTGGAAGAACTTGACTGGACTGCACAGACCTGAGCCCCATTTAACAGTTTTGAATTGAACTGGAATGCAGACTGCAAGCCAGACCCCATCACCCAACACCAGTGCCTGACTTCACTTATGCTCTTTTGTCTGATTAGCTGCTTTTCCACTATCGTGCCAGTGCGAGCCAGGGCTATCAACTGGCCAGCCAAGGCCAATAGCCTCGGACCTCGAGCCACAAGTCCAAAATCGATCTGCGTTCCCACCATCTGCCCAATAGCCCCACAGCGTTGCCCTAAAACCCACCCTTAATATGCTGCCCTGGTGCCAACTTCTCACACCTCACCCATTTCACATTCACAAGCAAAAGGAAAGCTCAAACTGATGTATCATGTTATCTAGAATATCGAGTTTATATCGAATGAAAACATTAGCTAGCTGGCCAGATAAATTAGTGATATAAACTCACCGACTGTAACTGCCATGATGTCCCATGTGGTCTCTCCACTAACAGTTAGTGGTCTCTCCACTAACAATGTCCAAGCACACCATCTATGAAAGTTCACCGAACCATGGAAAGTAATTTCTTTGGGCAGCACTTTGTCCATCGGGCATTTTAACGGCTTTGTACTGTGCCCGCATTTTTTTCCCCTCGAATCTTTACCGTTGTGCACCAGATACATATTCTGACAAGTTCTGCGAAACTCCGCCTATGACACAGAACCCGCCTCAATCCCCAGTTGACCTTATGTGGCCCAAGGGTAAATGGTGGGCCAAAGGCCATTGGCCCAGAGAAAACCCTGAGCTGGCACAATGAAGCCCGGAAGTGTCAGTTGGAACGCAACTGGCCCTGGAATGCACTAGCACTCCCTCATTTGGCCACGATAGTGGAAACGCAGCTATTGATAGCAAATCCTCATAGTCAAGTTCCAACTATTAGAAAGCCCTCTCAGAAGAGTGGAAGCTGTTATAGCAGCAAAAGAAGGATTTACTCCCTATTAATGCCATTGGTATTTAAATTAAATGTTCAAAAAGCACAAGCAAGTTTGGGTGTTCACATACTTAGCAGATGTAGAGTATGCCATGTAGAGTAGATTCCTTGCTTAACTGAGGATAAAATAAGTTTATATTATCAATACATGGTGGAAATTTTTTGGTTTTTCCCACAGGACTTTGGTATGGCAGAAGAGTTTGCTACCAAGGCCTTGGAGCTGAAGCCCAAATCATATGAGGCTTACTATGCTAGAGCCCGTGCCATGCGTAGCAGCAGGTAGGGGTCTTCCATTACTTTCATTAATTTTACATCAAGTTACTTCAAGGTGGTTAGATATTCCCATTTTCCACTCCATAGGCAATTTGCTGAAGCACTAGAAGACCTGAGGGAAGCTATAAAGCTGTGTCCCAACAGTCGTGAGATCCAGCGACTTCTTCAGCGTGTGGAGGAGGAGTACAGACAAGTTACCCAACCAGAGGAGCAGGAGCTCGAGCCTCCTCCATCTCCACCTCCATCTCCCTTACCAGTTGAGGAGGATGAGGAACCCCCTCATCATACCCCTCCCCCTGAGCCAAGACTGGATGATATGGAACCTGTCCAGGACTTATTTGAAGATGATGACTTTTTGGAACAAGAGCTAGAGGCTGTGTCTCTTGGCCTTGCCTCTGATATTCGCTCAAACACCTCCAGCCTGGCAATTATACGAAGTCCTCCCCATTCTCCAGCCCATCATGACACAGGCTACCTATCTGGTAGGCAGGCTTTTGAGTTCCACCCCAGCTCCTCCTCCATGTCATCCCCTACCCATCATAGTTACCAGTCCACCTCCCCATGCATCTCCCCTACACATCAAAACTCCCACTACCGCCACAGTCCACCCCACACCTCGTCTGCCCGGTTCAGCCCTCCACCCATGGGCAGTGGAGGGAACCAGGGGATGGACTACCAGAGGCCTCCACCCTCTCCTCTTCAACGTGGATTCAGGGCTAGCCCTCCAGTGGAGAGTGTTTGTTTATATCGATCCCAGTCTGGCTCTCCAGTCCGCTACCAGCAGGAGCCTCTACCTAGCCGACCTAAATCGCCACTGTTGAAGATGAGTAGCCAACGTTCCTTCCAGCTCCAGTCACAGCCTTCGCAGTCCAGCCAGCACCACCAGGCTCAGGGTCTCCGCCTGCAGCCCTCTATGGCACAGATTGTCCGCACTAACCAGCCCAGTAACAATGCATACAGCCAGATGGCTCACCCACTCAGCAGTAGGTACCAGGGTAGTTCCATGGATGTGGACAGGGAACGAGAGCGGGAGGCCAGGCTGGTGTACCAGCCCTCCCTGGATGGCCGATCCATGTCACAAGTGCAATCCAGCCTTAGAGTGGGAGCACTTTGTCAGCATGGAGGCCGAGGTGGGCCTGGCGGGGTTCTAGAATCAAATTTGGGGAAAGAAGAACATCCTCAACGTCCAGCTTCAGCTTATCGTTCCACCACAGGGGGACCTGGAGGTATGCGCTTCAGCCAAACACCCCAGATTAGTCGCAGTCAGTCAGCGGCATACTACCCTGTCTCGAAGCATGAACTTGAGAGGGCAGTGGCAGCCTCTGCTCTGCCATCATGCCAGCTGGGCTCTCCCGAGATCCCTCACCTTGTGCGTAGGCCTATCAGTGCCAACACAAGTGACCTAAAGCAGCATGTGCCACCCCCCAGACCACTGATACACTCCCAGAGTGTAAATCTTCGCTTCTCCCCCTCTAGCACTAATATTTCCTCAGGCTCCAGCTGCAATCTAGCCCCTGGCTTTAGACCCTCCTCCTCCTCCATGGCCCAAATGGAAATCCCATTGCAAGTTGCATATGAACGAAGCTTTGATGAGGCATCTGCTCTGTCTCCCTCTCAGAGCGGGCTCTACGCGGGTGAACCCGCTCGATCCCGGACCACGCCGTTCATGGGAGTTATTGACAAGACTGCAAGGACTCAACAGCAGTACCTTCACCAGCCTTCCCGCGCTTGGCCTGTGTCGTCCCTGGAATCGGTCATCACTAGCCCCACATCGCCTGGCAATTTGATCCACCAAGCATCCACTGCTTCCTCCTACAGCCCACCTACTTCTCTAGGCAATATTGCCTACTACAATAAGACCAATAATGCCCAAAATGGACACATGCTGGAAGAGGACTTCTATGCCCAGCCGCAGCCCTCCTCCCTGGGCATGCTCGCCAACGGAGGGGCCCGTGATCGAGACCGCCTGGAGCGGGTTAGCCAGGTGCCCACATACCAGGATGTTAAAGTGGCACGGACGATGCCTGTGGCACAGGCATACCAGGAGAACATGTACCGTCAGCTTTCCCGTGATTCCAGACAAGGTCCCACCTCGCCCATCAAACCAAAGAGACCCTTTGTGGAGTCAAACGTTTAATAGGCACCCAAAAGGTTGGCACAAAGGTGTGTGTGGAAGTGAATATTTATGTCAGTTCTTATGTGAGGGACTGTGTAGGTCCAGGATATTAAAACCAGTATTTCTTGTATAGAAATAAGCATAGGAAAAATACTTTTAATAAACTACAAAAAATGCAGTGTTAAAAGTTCTGTACAAATATCTGTGCCTATTTAAGGTGGACTCAATCTATTGTTAAAAACCTAGTATTTAGAACTTGGGTGGTGGGCAGGTTCCAAAAACCCTGAAAGCACCCCTTTGGAGTGTTAGAATACAAGTAAAAAAATGTTCTTTAAAACTGCACATTATAAAAAAGCACATTTCTTGACATTGGCGAGGCCTACAAAGAGGAATTGTGTATCTTGCCATTGTTCCCAGTACTAAAATGTATTATATTGGGCATCTACGTGTTAAACTCATTCCCGCTCTTCCCAATGAAACTAAACAAAACTGCTAGGCTTTCTGGACATCACAATGTTGGATTGTTCTATACTGTAAAAAGTGAAAAATAATAAGTTTCAATCTAAACTGTAGTTACAGAAGGAAAAATTCATATTTATAATTAAGTTATATGATGTATAGAAATATTAGAGCAGTTTTTGTGCCAGTTTTATTTTATTTTTTTATGTATTGATTTTGCCTTTGGAAAGGGTATGAAATATTTTCAAAATGGTGATTTAGAGTTTGTGACAAGAGATTATTATCTTTACAGTTATTAACTTACAGTTCTGGCTCCCAGGCAAAAACAATGTGTATGTCAAAATTCACAGTTGCAGAGTGGCAATAATATTATTGCCTTCTTGGGAATAAGCTCACTTAATATGGTATTTTTCAACTAACCCTCAAATTCAGTGGATATCTCTTTTGTTCTTATTAACAAGATTAGCTCAGTTAATTACCAAGCACTGGAGTGGCAAAACTGCCATATTTCAAGTGAAACGAATGTATCACACCATAGACGTCTTATAAACTCTACAGTATGTATACTACGCAACACAATGTTTCAGGGGAGTTTGCAAAGGTAGTAATAGAATTTCTTCTTTTTTGTTTCTTTATTGTTTTAAGAAATGGATTATTGCATTTTCACAGAGAAGCATCAGTATATCAAGTGAAGTATGTTTGTTTTAACTTTAACTGTTTTTGTAATTTTGGGCTGCACTGATAGTCTGTGACATTCTGGAGAAAGAGAGCACTTTATTCATTTGTAAGGATTTTATGGAATGTGAATACTGGGGGTTTGGAGATGTTTGTGTTTTTGAATCTGGGATGAAACATCCTTACTAACAAACATTCAGTGAACACTGGAAAATAACCTGTGATTAGTTGTACTAGAAAACAAAATAGCAGTCATTGTCCTTGGTGCAATTCTAATTTTTAAAGCAAATGAATGAACAGTAATATAAAATAACAGAATTATGTTTTTAAAAAGATATAAAAATTTGTATATAACAGCCTTTATAGAGCACAGTGTACTTGCTGTATATTGTGGCCAAATGTGTTTATGCATACAAAATCCTGCTCTCCTCTGCAAACGCCAAATGCAATTTAAATGAGTCTCACATGTCAAACAGTTTAGTGGCATCACACACTCTCCCAAAATGCAAACCAGCTGTTTTGAAATAGTGTATTTGTGGTGTAAAAAAACATATTCAGCTAGTTCCTTTTGAAGTTCTCAGCTTCAGAATGCAGTATTATTAACATGCAGAACTAACTGTGGCTTTGGTCAGATCTCAAAAACACAGTATATGGACAGATACCATATTCACATTTCCACTGTTGTTAGTGTAAACCTGCTTAAATCAAGAGGGGAAGATAAGCTAAGTAAATACAAAGGTGCGATGCAGTTTTCAGTGCAAGTTATTTTTGCTGTACATAATTTGATGCATGATTTATCCTCCATTCTCCCCACAAAACTGACATGTACAGATATTCAAGAATCTGTTCTATGTCTGAAGCCGAAAGAGGACAGAAAACCTGACAAAAAAAATAAAATAATCTCACCTCTCATCACCACCAAACACAACAGTAGAGACATGGCGTTTACCTCTGAAGGGTTTGACCATTCTTTGTAGTTTTCAGTTGAGATTTGAGTTGACTTTATTGTATTTGCTTGCTAAGCAGAGTTTCTCATCTGTAAATGTGAGCTTTCAGAGCGCTGTGACAACATTCAATGACTTCAATAAATCAGAATGTGTTTTTATCATGTCATTGGTCATTTTTATACATTTTATGTAAAGTTTAAGCATGTATAAAGAAATATATAACAATAGTCAAGCTTAAATGAGCCTTTCGTTTATTGAGACATACAGAACTGCAATATTTTTCCCTTCAGTGGCAATGAATCAAACTATTAGTGGCGGATGGCAAAATAAGAAAAATAATCCCATAGACTTACATGGACAGAGGACCACCAGCTACATAAATGACATATTTTGGCTTCAAAACTGCAAATTTAACCAAAAGGCAAAGAGTTTGTAGCACTTTATCTAGGAACTAGAACATCATATACATTTGGGAATTGTTTCTTTTCACTCTGGGCAGTAAGCAATGCTTTAGAAACCACACTGAACACCTTAGCAACTGCCTAGCAGCAACCATCCAGATAAATTCCCTTAAAACCACTCAGAGCACCTTGGCAATAGTTTAGCAAATACTGGTGTGAAAAAGTTATCAGACCAACTCCAAAATCAGAAAAATCTAGTTTTTTTTTTAGATAGATTGATTTTGCTGCTGCTACAGTAAATTAAAGAGAGAGAGAGAGAGAAAACATTTTAATGTCTGTACAAGTATATAGTTCTTCACAAACTGAAAAGTCCAAAAAGACTAAATAGATTGAGTGAAAAATTGATTTAGAACACATTCTGTTCTACAAAGAACTTTTAACTTTTCAAAGAACAATATCTTAAGAAACATTTTTGTGCTAATCAAAGGTCACAGTTTCCTTGGCACAAGGCACAAACTAAATTTGAACTGCAGCAATCCACATTAAAACAGACAAAAAGCAATAATCAAACTGAACTGTCTGCTTGTAAACCGAACACCACAAATTATTTATTCTCGAGCTGCCTGGTTCTTTTTGGGTCATAAACTTAGTTTTGATGGCTGGTTGCCTGGTTCAACGACGATCAGTAGCGTTCTGTCTCTGGTATTCACTTTTAGTCCCTCTTGGGTTTGGCTGTTAGAAGATGCACAAATCCTGGTACTAATTTCATGACCACCTTCGGCACAACTGTGTATTTAAGAAAGAACAGGGAATAGAAGAGAAGAGGATCAGCAGTGGGCAGAGGAAAACTGCTGATGTAGTGAAGGGCCATGGACAAGAGGGCTAGACAGAGAGTCCTGGGGACCCAGGAAAGAGCCCATCCACCTGGCTTCCAATACTGTGCAAGTCCAAGGCCCAGTAGAACCCTGGCATCACGGTTCAAAGAGGAGAAGGGAGCGGTGTCCATACGGACACACTGTGGGTGAGAACACCACCTCTTAGCCAGTGCGACAGACCGACAGTGAGATTACGATGAAAAAACAGCCTTGTCCATACAGATTAGCCTTTGACCAACTAATACAAATATACAACATGTCTTAATTTCAGTTTGTGACTTTTAGAGGCCTTATATGGAATAAGGAATAGTTCTACCAAAAATGAAAATTCTCATAGGAGGATCATTCTGCTGCTTTATCTGGGCCAGCTTCACAGGTGGACTGGAACTGTTGAACTTTTGGTGGGTTTTTAGAAAACAATCCATATTCTCCTATCCACCAATAAGGCCTCTCCCCAAATAGGACCCCATCACGTTGTGAAAATTAAAGGAATAGTTCACCCAAAAATGAAAATTCTCTCATCATTTACTCACCCTCCTGGCATCCCAGATGTGTATGACTTTCTTTCTTCTGCAGAACAAAAATGAAGATATTTAGAAGAATATTTCAGCGCTGTAGGTCCATACAATGCAAGTGTGAATGGGTGCCAAAATTTTGAAGCTCCAAAATCTACATGAATCATGAATCCATGAAGCTCTGTTACAATGCTCAAGATCATCAATATCAGCACTAATATCAATATCATTATTTACCAAATTAATCTTTTTATAGCCTATATATTCACCCGATTAAGAATTTAATGTATATACAGGTGCATCTCAATAAATTAGAATGTCGTGGAAAAGTTCATTTATTTCAGTAATTCAACTCAAATTGTGAAACTCGTGTATTAAATAAATTCAATGCACACAGACTGAAGTAGTTTAAGTCTTTGGTTCTTTTAATTGTGATGATTTTGGCTCACATTTAACAAAAACCCACCAATGCACTATCTCAAAAAATTAGAATATGGTGACATGCCAATCAGCTAATCAACTCAAAACACCTGCAAAGGTTTCCTGAGCCTTCAAAATGGTCTCTCAGTTTGGTTCACTAGGCTACACAATCATGGGGAAGACTGCTGATCTGACAGTTGTCCAGAAGACAATCATTGACACCCTTCACAAGGAGGGTAAGCCACAAACATTCATTGCCAAAGAAGCTGGCTGTTCACAGAGTGCTGTATCCAAGCATGTTAACAGAAAGTTGAGTGGAAGGAAAAAGTGTGGAAGAAAAAGATGCACAACCAACCGAGAGAACCGCAGCCTTATGATTGTCAAGCAAAATCGATTCAAGAATTTGGGTGAACTTCACAAGGAATGGACTGAGGCTGGGGTCAAGGCATCAAGAGCCACCACACACAGACATGTCAAGGAATTTGGCTACAGTTGTCGTATTCCTCTTGTTAAGCCACTCCTGAACCACAGACAATGTCAGAGGTGTCTTACCTGGGCTAAGGAGAAGAAGAACTGGACTGTTGCCCAGTGGTCCAAAGTCCTCTTTTCAGATGAGAGCAAGTTTTGTATTTCATTTGGAAACCAAGGTCCTAGAGTCTGGAGGAAGGGTGGAGAAGCTCATAGCCCAAGTTGCTTGAAGTCCAGTATTAAGTTTTCACAGTCTGTGATGATTTGGGGTGCAATGTCATCTGCTGGTGTTGGTCCATGAAAACCAAAGTCACTGCACCCATTTACCAAGAAATTTTGGAGCACTTCATGCTTCCTTCTGCTGACCAGCTTTTTAAAGATGCTGATTTCATTTTCCAGCAGGATTTGGCACCTGCCCACACTGCCAAAAGCACCAAAAGTTGGTTAAATGACCATGGTGTTGGTGTGCTTGACTGGCCAGCAAACTCAACAGACCTGAACCCCATAGAGAATCTATGGGGTATTGTCAAGAGGAAAATGAGAAACAAGAGACCAAAAAATGCAGATGAGCTGAAGGCCACTGTCAAAGAAACCTGGGCTTCCATACCACCTCAGCAGTGCCACAAACTGATCACCTCCATGCCACGCCGAATTGAGGCAGTAATTAAAGCAAAAGGAGCCCCTACCAAGTATTGAGTACATATACAGTAAATGAACATACTTTCCAGAAGGCCAACAATTCACTAAAAATGTTTTTTTTATTGGTCTTATGATGTATTCTAATTTTTTGAGATAGTGAATTGGTGGGTTTTTGTTAAATGTGAGCCAAAATCATCACAATTAAAAGAACCAAAGACTTAAACTACTTCAGTCTGTGTGCACTGAATTTATTTAATACACGAGTTTCACAATTTGAGTTGAATTACTGAAATAAATGAACTTTTCCACGACATTCTAATTTATTGAGATGCACCTGTATATTTCGCCAGATGAGGTTTTTTATTATTATTCACAAAATATGAAGTTAGAGACTAAATGTATGTGCTGACAGGGCACGTTTCCATGGCCACATTTTACTTTTCATGGCGTATCTTCAACTTGATTTATCTAATCAAAATGACCAAATTTGCATTGAAGTGAGAATAAAAATATGGATGAATAGACATTGCTTGTTTTTAAATCATGGGTTATACTGTAGAACCAAGTTATTCTAACTGTAGAATCCTCTGGAGAAGGAACATGGATAAATATTGGGAACTATCAGCGTTGATTTTTGCCGATAACTGATAGTTCCAAAATGCAACTATTGGCGGCACAGATTCATCAGTAAAACCGTTATATAGGTCTACCTCTAGTACTCACCAAGACAGATCAATCCCAATGTTTTGCAGGGCAGCGTGCAGCAGAAGGGCTCCAAAGAGCAGAGCCATGCTGTAGCGTAGGAAGAATAACAGAGGGCAACATTCAGGCACGGTTCAGCTCAGATAAACCTGTGGAAAAGTACATGAAGTCTCCAGGTCTGTCCTGTCACTGTGTGATCTTATCGTGTCTAAAATGACTACAGCCTCACACCTGTCTTTATGCTTTGTGGATTTTAAACAACGACACTTGAAAAATTATTACACTGTTAGCCTCCCTAAATAGGTATTTTCTTATGTGACAAAGGTATTACCTGTCAGAAGACCTGTAATGAATTTATGAGGAAAGTGAGCCAAGATGAAGATTCAAGAAAGACCAACACATCCCCCAAAAAAATGCATAGAACAGATACGGCACTGCAGCTAAGATTTTACTGTAAGAGAGAGAAAAAGAATTAGATCATCTTTACATAAGTAGCATTTATTGATCTCAGACATGTTTGGACCCCACTGTAAATATTGCGATCTGAAAATTATTACCAAAGAGCGTGATATGTGAACCCTGGAAGGCAGACCTGCCTGTGCAAGCATGAGAGAAGGATGCCAGGGAAGAGATGATTACCCACCAGACAGCTCCTGTGACCATGGCATTACCCGAGGGACTGCCTGAAAGATAGAGTCGCCTGGTCACTTTGTCTTGACATCTGGAAATAGTTCAGGTAGTGTCATCCAGAAAAGAGGATCATTCTGCTGCTGTATTTGGGCCAGTTTCACAGGTGGACTGGAACTGCTGAACTTTTGGTGGGTTTTTAGAAAACAATCCAAATTCTCCTATCCACCAATAAGGCCTCTCCCCAAATAGGATCCTGTCACGTTGTGAAGATTAAAGAAATAGTTCACCCAAAAATTACAATTCTCTCATCATATACTCACCCTCCTGGCATCCCAGATGTGCATGACTTTCTTTCTTCAGCAGAACATGAAGATTTTATCTCAGCTCTGTATGTCCATACAATGCAAGTGAATGGTGACCAAAAATGGTGCATAAAATTAATCCATACGATTTCAGTGGTTTAATCAATGTCTTTTGAATTGATCCAGTCGGTTTTGGGTGATAACAGACTAAAATGCAATTTCTTTTTCACTATAAATCTTGAAAACAGCAGTCTCCTATAAGTTCATCATTTCAAGCTTCATTACACTTCCTAGCGCCATCTAGGGCTCTGACAGAGATCTTATCGTACTGAGAAAACATCCTTCACGGTTCTATCCAGGGTTCTGTTTTAATGAGAAACTCAACTTAAAACAAACTTAAACACAGACACATATGCAACATGGCCGCGTGCATCTCTCTCTCTCTCGAACCGGCATCTCTGGCTGCCCTTTATCTCGCTCTACCGCTGATCAGCCGATTCAACGCCGGCCATGCTCCATCATGGCCTGGCCACGCCCTCGTCACACTCCTCCCCCGCCCGATTCAGGCCGGGGCGCCACCAATCTGACTAACTCCCATCTCTTGAGGGGAGACGCTGCCCTTCCAGCTGTTCTGTCAGCCGGTGGTCCACCCCACCTCCTGCGAACCTGGGGGAGAGACGAGGGGAGAGAAAGGGGAAAGGGAAAGGGCGAGCGGAGACACACAGAGAGAGAGAGAGAGGGGAGAGAGCTCGCCAGTTCCCGGACACGCTGTCGCCCAGTCCTCAACCACTCCTCCGCCCTCTGGTGGACGGCAGCGAGCCTTCCGACCCCTGGTGGACGGAACCACTCCTCCCCTTCTCGGCGGCAATGGTTCCTCCGGCTCTCGGCGGCCGACAGCAACCCCTTCGTCCCCAGGCAAACAGAGGTGGCTGCTCCTTTGTGGGACGGCAGCGGCGAGGACTCCGCGATAGCGCATCCCTCCACCCTCCCAGGTTTCGGCACCAATGTAAAGGGGTAAGGGATAGGCAAGGAGGAGGAAAGCACCAGCTGAACAGTCAATGTAAAGATTAATGATATAAATGAACTTAAAACAACATAAAACCTAAAGACAAACACACACAACACGGCCACGTGCATCTCTCTCTCGAACTGGCACCTCTGGCTCATCTATTTCAGTTGTATTTCTCCAAAATAAAACTTTAATTAGAAGCTACATGCATGTAAACATTAAATACATGCAAACCGATTTTTTCGTGTATGGTTCAATAAATAAGTAGATTTTATGTCCAACCATATGCTAAACAACAACAAGCGTTTTTTAAATTCAGCTTCAAAAGTGATCAAAACTGCTTCAGTTAGGCTATTTTTGACCCCATTCATTTTCACATTGGACTGGAAATGGGATGGATCTGTAATCCCTTATTTGGGCATACAATTTACATAACACTTTACAGGTCTATGACTGTTTAGCAATGACTTGTCTTTGTACTTAAAAATCATAAGTGAATGGTCACATGAGGTTTGCCTGGGAGGAGTGAATGGGGACACCTATCAGCTAGTTCATTATGATGGCATAGCCAAATGTCTGCTGTAACTGGTGGGTTAGAGCATCATTTTATATCTGTATGGTGCTCTGGTAGGAATGTGCACCTAACATGTTGCACTAATGGACTGTAATACCTTTTTCTGTGTATTGGGGAATGCAGTGATGGGTAATTTATGCTTGATTTACATGTCATATATAAGGAAGCGTAAAACACAGTTATTAACTTTTTTAAATTTAACTATGGTTTTACAAATGCACTTATTTAACAATACAATCTTTAAATTAATACAAATGTAGTGATAAAGTGTGTCAAAATCTGATCAAAAGTAGTTTTTAACTGTCTCTAGGATAGTCAATACCTGTGTTTTTTCAGTTTATGAAAAATAGTGGTTAAGTTATGCAAAATGACAAAATATTTATTTCTTTAGTCATATATTTTCTTGCAATTATACATTTTTACATGTATTATTAACAGTATTTTTATGTATTTGACAGTGATATACCACCATAACAAAAGCAATTTTTTGTAAAATTACAGAAAATTATGCTACTTTTGTCAATAAAGAATACTTTATTTTTACAGTTAGTTTTGTTAAAAATGTCATTTAAAAGCTGTTAAAAAAACAGATATTTAATGTACTCCATTTATGCAGAATTTTTTGTTAAATCACGTGACACATTTCAATAAACAGTTTATTCTTGTAATTTTAAAACTATCTTCCTGTCATTTTAAAATGCAGGGGGAAAAATTTAAAATGTATTGGTAAAAACTGTAAAAAAAAAAAAAAAAAAAAAAAGAGTTCACAGTAACAATTCTTGGTTCATTCATGACGAAATGAATGTGCAATTGTAGTGCGATCCCTTAAAACGCACTTCACATTCCAACAAAAGTGAATAACTGGGTCCGTAAACAGTAGTCCATATGACTCGTGCTGTGCTCCATGTTTTCTAAAGTCACACAACAGATTTATGAGAGGAACTGACTGAAATTGCAAATGGGTCATTCTCCAAAAATTTTGACTTTCCAACTTATAAAATATTGACATTTTTTGTTCAGTTCAGTTTTTGCCTATAAATGCTGAGGGTAAACATTCTGTAACATATTGACATTCATTTTTATTCATTTAATTTTGTTTCACGAATGAAGCAAGTTAACACGAAGTTAACACTAATGAGTTAAATGGGTTACACCACATTTTGAGGGTTCAATGGGGTACAACACCAAATATTTTTGTGTGAAAATATTAGTTAAAATGTGAATTAATAACTTTTTAAAATGCTGGGAAAAATCACTATATGCATATTTAAGCAGCCTCTGAACTTTGACCTTAAAAATTATTTAACAACTTTTTGTATTTAAAGATTTTTAAAGCATAAAAACATGATTTAGGGACAAATATTCTTTTGAAATGATTTAAATTATTAATAATAATTTTGTTTTGCTTTTTTGCACACTTGTTCGGCCTTGCACTAATGCTTTTATTAAAAACAAGTACAAAATAAATAAATAACTTCACATGTCATTGAAGTGGTATAACAGATGAAGGGGACAACAGACAATTTCAAATATATTTTCTAAAACATTTGCAAAACAGTGTCAAGCCATTTTATATCATTAAAGGTTAGGTTATAGAATGATACCTTTTATTTATTTTACCTATTTGAAAGCTTTTTCATGACTATAAAAGCCAAGGGACATGTTTGTCAACATATTTTGATATTGACCCAAATGTTGTCAGAAATAACCTATTTTGTGAGACACAAAGCTGTCTTTACACAAGGGGGCGCTAGCAACTCACAAAACTGAATCCTCCATTGATCTGCATTCAAATCTCATCTCATTTTTTCACTCTGAAGAGTAATTTTAAATTAAAGCTGATAGTTGCAAGGATTCATACTTGTTAAATCCACCCCAGCTGTATCTATAAAATATATTTTTAAATCCTCCAGGAACACTTGATTGTGATTGGCCCATTCTGAACAGCGCTGCCAAAAGTAACAGGTGCCACCTGACAGTGCAGTCTATGCGCTGCCTGCTTCAGCAATTCGATAAAGCAGCTGACGGACAACTAAAACAGCTGTTAATGAAGCTCCAGCACCTAACTGTACCGATCCAAAGATCCTTTCGAGGCTAAAGAGTCTCTGATCCCTCATCTGTTTCTATTTCACGTTACCGCTTTTACGGGCGCCGCAATGGGACAAACAAATCTTATGAATAATAAGACACGATTGTGTTGCAGTATTTTGCGATAAAGTTTTACTACAAAGATTTTACCATTTCAAACAATTGCAAAGACAATTAACTTGATCATTAGACAATAAAAAGAGAAAGACAACTGAAATGCCCACATCCTGAAGAAAATACCGATGTTTGCAAGGTAGCAAGATAATGGTTTTAACCAGTTAACCGATATATATATATATATATATATATATATATATATATATATATATATATATATATATATATATATATATATATATATATAATATTATACTTTGTACACACACAACTCACAATGTGTGTGCGCGAGTGTGTGCGTGCATTGTATATACAGTATACATTCTTTTTTAATTTTTAAGTATAATATTTAAATATTTTATGTGCGTTATATTTATTGTTATATTTGGCTGTTTTACGTATATAGTGACTAATAGTAGGCCTATGTATCTATTGTTTATCGATGTACAACATAAATAGTGTTAATTGGTTTTAGGTAAAATGCCGATTAGAAAAGTTGCAAACTCAAATGTTTATTGCAGAATTTTAATAATTAGGTCAAATTAATAAGAACAATTCTTAACCAGTATCTAAGGAAAATCAATACAGTGCTATCTTGCAAATATACAGCCAGAGAATACAAAGTATCCAATCATACTGTACATAAAATATCCATATTTAACTAAACAATTTTTCTTATTTTTTTTTTAATTATTATTTAATTTTCCAAACTGCTTCTGTAAAACTTATGCAGGATATTAACTGCTAAATTAACTTTTTATAATCCTTATGATAACATACAAACATGCAGTTTCCAGAACAGAAAGAGAAATAATATTCAACGCCAAGGGGATTAAACAAATGTGCTAAAATGACTAACACAGAGATAAATACTACAACTACTACTACTAATAGCCTAATAATAATAATAATGATAATGATAATGATAATAATAATAATAATAATGATGATGATAATAATCATATTATAATAATAATGATAGTAATAATAATAATAATAATGATAATAATAATAATAATTATAGTAATAATAATAATGATAATAATAATAATAATAATACTGGTAGTAATAATAATAATAATAATTATAATTATTATTATAATAATAATAATGATAGTAATAATAATAATAATGATAATGATAATAATGGTAATGATAATATTAATATTAATAATAATAATAATAATAATAATAATAATAATAATAATGATAATATAATAATTATAATTATAGTAATAATATTAATGATAATAATAATAATATAATAATGATAATAATAATAATTATAATAATAATGATAGTAATAATAATAATAATAATAATAATAATAATAATAATAGTAATAAATATGGGAGAAGTAAATAATTTTAGAAATTAAAAAATAAAAATAAAAATAAAGCATATAAAAACAGACAAATAAATAGTCATCAAATAACAGAGATGGTGCAACGATATAATTGATGTCTTTCCTGTCACCTGACACGCGTCTGTGTCGTAGCAGTCACGCCGTCACGTGCGTTTGCGTAAAGCTGGCGCTCCGGTTTCCCTGGCGGAGAAGATGGCGGCTCCTGGACCGGGGGAGTATTTCAGTGTCGGGAGCCATGTCTCTTGCCTCACCTGTTTAGGCCAACGTTTGCAGGGAGAGGTGCTGGCTTTCGATTACCCGTCCAAGATGTTGACTCTGAGTATCCTTTTAATCCGCGGGGATGTGTATTAAAAGGCCGGGTTCGTGGAGGTCGCGCGAGCGTGTTTATGTGTGTGTTAGTGGCCTCATTTAACATCTATTCTTGCTTTATTTACTTTCTGTATTGTGTCTTGAAACGGTGTGTAATGTTTGTCACTTGGGATTTTCTGAAATTACTTGATTTGATGTGGGTTCATTGATTAAAATGACGCTCGCGTGTGTTTGTAAGTTTTGTTTGTAGTTAGCGTGTTGATTAGCATGTCCTCGCGAGTATTAGCCTGCGCGCTAAGCTAACGTCTGTACAGTGTATTAATGTCAGCACTTATAGCACATGTTACACTGTTACTATTACGTTACTATTCTCTCGCATATTTGATGAAGCATTAGGTTTATCTAATGACAGCCGTAGAGGAGTTTATGTCGCCAGTAATCATGACGTCCAAGTTGGGCAGTATGTTAACTGGTTTTATCAACGTAAACGGTATGTAATTATTAGCTGGTATCTAGTTGAGTTGTTCTCAGATTGATAATATAACATTGAATTGTTTGATTCCTATAGTTCTTCCCCTTGTTATGAATACCGGAGATAATGTGAATATTAGGATTGGAATGATTCAAGGAAAGGGTGACAGGCCAGTCTTTCCATTCAACATATAGACTGTTTCACGCATCAGTTGTTCACTCAGATCAATACAGTAACTCATGCAGTGACTGAAAAGATTGCTAAATTGCCAGTGGTTGGAGTGAAAGTGGTTAGTCTTCCTGCTCGTGGCTTCATAGATGTTTCTGTATGCAGTTTTTGAGACTGATCAGATGAGGGTGTTGACACACCCCATCCACTGGCATGAGCGGAAGATGTCATATTTTAGTGGAAAGTAGCCTAATACCTATGCAATGCATTTAATTTCTGCTGCAGGGTGGCAGACATATTTAAACTGTGGTGATGTGACGTCAGAAGTTTTGTTAGATAAATATACTGATTGGCATGCATGTTGGTTTTTCAGGAGTCTACAAATGGGGATAATTTTGACTTATCCTCGATTATTGATCATCAGTGTAGTCTGCTGGTCACAAATACAATAGACTAACATATAATTTAATATTGTCTAAATCCCACTCGTCCTTGTGCCATTTTAAATGTGAACGTTGATGCCCTGACTGTTGACAATTTTGTTAACCCATCACTATCCTGAGGCATGTTTTTTTTCCCCCTTCTGTCTTATGATGTATGTTTTCCAGGCATACTCAACCAGTCATTCCCATTACTTTATTTAATTCCAGTTTCATGCTGTGTTTTGTCTCTCTGCTTGGGCTGTCAACTGGGCTGAGAAACTAAACTAATTTATTTTCCCTTTAAGATTCAAATTTAATTTGAAATTTGGAAACATTTAAAGGGGTCTTGATGACATGAGAAATAACATTTTCCTTGATCTTTTGACATATAAGAAGTTATTGTACTACATAAACATGCTGTTAGTTTCAGAACTCAAAACTTCCTCCTCACTGCGAAAAGATCATTAGTTGAAACCAAGCTGTCAAAACAACTCGTTCTCTTCTTCCTCCACATTGTGATGTCACACTGTGGTAGATCTGACCACCTCCACAAAATCACATCAATGCCTACATTACCTTATCAATTCTATAGCCCCGCCCAGTACCAGTATCGATGAGCAGTGAGATGGCAATAAGAGAGCAGGTCATTCAAGAGCAGAGAGCCAATCATAACATTGGGCATTTACTGTCAAGTCTTAAAGGAGAAGGAGCACCAAAACTGAACACAGTTTTACAAATATATGAGTTTTTTTTTTTTTTTTTGCACAAAAACATTAATATTATAAAAGAATGTTCTCAAGGAACATATAAAAATAATTATAAAAAGGCATGTCATGACACCTTTAAGTCAGCAGATTTTTAAATTCACGTTGTTTCTTAGTCCACAAGAGTTTGGAATCATATTATTGCTAAGAACATTCCTGGCTGTTAAAAAAAAGTGCAAAAAAATAATGATTTAGTCAGTTCATATTCTCAATTGTTAAGTAATAAATAAATCGAGGGTGGTGTGGAAACACTTCAAGAGACCGTTCTGTGTTTACATAGTTGCACTGGTGCCACAGTATACTACCCCAGACTCAAGCTTTATAATAACGGTGATACCACAGTGTTTATCATTCATTACAGTTCTATGTACAGTAACAATATTTCCAGATAGTAGTGGTATTCGGCTGAGCTCATTGGTGAAGTGGCTCAGACTCTGAGCCCAGGGGCTGTTCAAACAGATGGAGCACAACAGAATGGAACTGAAGGTGACACACGTTTACAAACTCCCTTCTTGAATGAAGGTTTTTGAAGGTTTCTCAGCTCTGAAGGTCCTCACAATGCAAGTGAATGGTGACCAAAATTTTGAAGTTCCAAAAAGCACATAAAGACAGCATAGAAATAATCCATATGACTCCAGTGGTTAAATCCAGGTCTTCAGAAGCAATATGATAGGTGAGGGTGAAAAATAAATCAATATTTAAGTTCTTTTTTTTTACTATAAATCTCCACATTTTGACCAGCCCCAAACAGTATATGGCTGAATGTGAAAGTGTAGATTTACAGTTAAAAAAGGACTTAAATATTGATCTGTTTCTCACCCGCACCTGTCATATCGCTTCAGAAGACATGGATTTAACCACTGGAGTCGTATGGATTACTTTTATGCTTCCCTTTGAGCCTTCAGAGGTTTTGTCACCATTCACTTGCAATGTAAGAAACAACAAAGCTGAGATATTCTTCTAAAAATCTTTGTTTGTGTTCAGCAGAAGAAAAAGTCATACACATCTGGGATGGCATGAGGGTGAGTAAAAGATGAGAGAATTAATTTTTGGGTGAACTATTGCTTTAAAAACACTCGAGACACCTGCATTTTGTTACACTGTATTTGTTGCGCTGCATCTAGCCTTTTTTGCAAGAATGCAATTGTTCTGAAGTCATCGTCAATGCTTGACACATATCCAAAATTCGAATGTTGAATTTAAGAATTCAGATGTGAATTTTTATATTAAATTTGACAGAAATTTAAATTTAACAGACTTATTTTACGTTGGTCTATTAGATAAATGGCTGTGTGACCTTGTGACGTCATCCTGAAACAAAGTGGCAGACTACAGTGGTAGTTGAACTCCTTATTTTGGTTGTTTTTGGCTTCACTGTATTGTTCACTGGGACTAGGGGCGTGTCAGTGAGGCCTTTTGATGTTTAGTAAATAAAGGTCTTGTTTAGTACATTTTGGGTTGCAGCATCTACTTCCTAGGCATATGTTCTTTTTCGGTTTGCTCCTGGTCTCATACAACTTGCGTTATGTTCATTAAATATGCTGCCACATTCTCGGGTAATGACAGTGGGATGAAAAAGAGTTTTTGCATGTTCTTGTCTTGCTCTCTCTGTTAGGTTCATCTTTAACCTTTGTCTCAGAATGTCCTTCCTCCAGTGGTAAGCCCAACCTCAGTGATGTCATCCTGGTGAACTTAGCCTATGTTTCAGAGGTGGATATTATTAATGACCGCACTGAGACTCCTCCTCCTCTAGCATCCTTGAATGTTAGCAAGGTAAAATCACCTGCAATGATGTTGTTGTTTTTTTGGTTCATTGGTCTACAATGCCCAATTGGTTTTGACACTGAAAATATTTAGGAAACAATATAATGTTTTAGAATTGTATGATAAAATTATTGTATGTTTCCTTTTGTCTCTTATTTATAGCTCATTTGTCCTATGCTTTGTCTTTGTTGTCTTACACAGTCATGTGGGGGTAAAAATCACTGATTGCACTGATTAGCTTTTAACATTAAATAATGCAATATGGAGATGGTTTTCTGACAATATATTATTTATTTTGATATGTCTTATTTCCGTTTCACTTATAGCTTGTCAGTCGGGTGAGGATGGAAAAGGAAGACAAGTTGTCCCAAGCCTATGCAATCAGTGCCGGGGTTTCAGTTGAGGGCCAGCAACTATTCCAGACAATTCACAAAACGTAAGACTCACTTGCTCGTGATATTGAACCAATTCAAGTATTATTATTATTTATTAATACTGCATTTGCATATTACATTTTACTATACAGTATAGGGCTGGGCGATAGGACAATGTAATCGGATATCAACTATGTCTTAAAAAGATCCTGATGCCGATTGCGAACAGACAGTGATTGACAATATCGGGAAATGGCAAAACCATGAATCTGGGAAGTCACCAAATATATTAAAAAGTGGCCAGGGTGTAAAACTAGCACCCACCACCCGCAAAATATGATGAGGCTGAATCCAGTTCGCAAGCTCCTCGTCCAAATGTATTTCACGCACGGGTAATTGTGCTCATCTACCCGCAACAGGTGGGTGATCTGAAAGACGTCTCGCAGTGACATGACAAAAGTTAATCACAAAGACGCGCTTGAAGAAACACACTTATATTTT